>NW_016107389.1:2800166-2825298 GCF_001604975.1 Cebus imitator | reverse complement strand
GGACCCAGAAGGCAGAGGTTGCAGTGAGTCGAGATTGTGCCATTGCACTCTAGTCTGGGTGATAGAGAAAGAGTCTGTCTAAAAAAATGAGAAGAAGAAAAGAAACAAAAATATAACCTCTTCTTCTGTTCTTTCCCATAGCTAAGGGTTTTCTGATATTACTTAGCCCACCTCAAGTTGATTCTACATTTGAAATCCATATAAGAATTTTCACATATAAAAATGCACATTGTACTCCAATCTCTACTGTGTGCCACATATATTTCACTTTGTAGGAGTGTTTTGAACATAGAAAACTGTTAACCCCAGAAACATGACATTTAGAAAAAGCAAGGCAGCCACTGGAAAATTTTCTTAAAGCTGTTCGTTACAAACCTAAGCATACCCAGGCGGCCAGGCGCGGTGGCTCATGCCTGTAATCCGAGCACTTTGGGAGGCCGAGGCGGGCAGATCATGAGGTCGAGAGATGGAGACCATCCTGGCCAACATGGTGAAACCCCGTCTCTACCAAAAATACAAAACTTAGTTGGGCGTGGTGGCGCGTGCCTGTGGTCCCAGCTACTGGGGAGGCTGAGGCAGGAGAACTCCTTGAACCCGGGAGGCAGAGGTTGCAGTGAGCCGAGATTGTGCCACTGAACTCCAGCCTGGTGCCTGGCGACGTAGCAAGACTCTGTCTTAAAAACAAACAAACAAACAAACAAACAAACAAACAAACAAACAAACAAAAAACCTAAGCATACCCAGGGATCCTCCATCACTCAGCAGAGTCAAGGACATTTTATACTACTAGTAGACAGGGATTTTGCTATTTTTAAATAGTTATTTTGCAGTCTGCATTACAGAATTTCTGTAAAACCTAATAATTATAGGCAATTTTGAAAGAAGTACAAATCTTGAGTTATGAATTAGGATTTTCTATGTAGGTATTAAATACTAAACTATGAGCCAACAGTTTTGTTCACTGACCAAAAACTATTTTGCATATTACACAAAGAATATTCTTAACAAGTTTGGTAGCACAAAAATATACATATACACACATATAGACATATGAAGTGAAATAAAATAGAGTCCAATTCAATTTCTGGAATCAATTCAATCTCTGGAAATTAAGCCACAATTTGGCCATCTATTTACCTGATGAGAAAATTTGTACTTCTACATTTTATCTTTGAATACTTATGTTCAATAATCATATACTATTGAAAACCAACATCTGGATATCTACTTGAATTGTGAAATATAATTTGCCAAAATATCAGATTTTGAAGAGTTGTTTTGGTAGTTTATTTTTATTTCTTTAATAAGAAATTAAGAAAGAATGTAACAATATATTTTGTTTGAATGAGAAAGGGACAGCAGGCAAGAGCTCTTATAAATAAAATGTAAGTATTTGCATTAATTCATTAATAGAAGGAAAATAATAGGCAACAAAAGGCAGATAGGTGATGGTGTGCAGATTTAGAGACACATCAAATCTATCATCTGCACAACAGAGTTTCCTGGTAGCTAGATTGGAATGATGCACCATGGGAAGGAAGGGGCCTATGGAGCCTTCCCAGCAGAGATCAGAGACAGAGACAAAGCCAGAACTACAGGACACTATTTCCAAGTAAACTAGCAACATCTGGTCATTATTTGGGTGAATAATTGATGTTGGGATTGGAGAGGAAGAAATTATGTGTTCCAGCTGGTTAGTGGAACGGACCAAAGAGGCATCTGGATTAATTATCTTCGGAGGTCCATGATGGATCTCAGCTTCTGTGATGTGTCATCAATGAAGGAGTCCAAACAAAAGACAGAAGTTAAGAGTTTACTCCAGTCCTCAGAAATGCACACTTTCAGTTGTGCAAGAGGCCTCATCCCTCGATAAATAGAGAAAAACCAGGCAGACGGCTATAGCAAGCCCTGTGATGTTGGTGGGTATGAAATAAAAAGTCCACTTTTCTCACTAGGGCATTCCAGCCAATGGATATTAGAACAGGGCTGTTAAGCTTTGGAGAGGCCTGGAGTTCACTTGAGAATTGAAACAGCATTGGGAGTTCACATGGAGATTAATGTCAGCATCAAGCAATCATTTACATGGTCGAAGTTGCACAGCAGGGTGAGTTGAGTATTCTGTATCCTTGGTCTCCTTAAGTGTATGTCCAAGACCACTAGATGAGTGGAGAAGGAGAGGGATACCAGAGCTCTCCATCTACCTCAGTCATTTAGTCTAGGGTAGAACTGAGCCTTCATAGGCATCATAAAAATGTAAAGCTCTAGAACATAAGTTCCCGCAGAGCCAGCATCTTCTCTGTTATTCACTACTCAACCTCAGTATGTCACTCAGTACCTAGCACTTTTCAGGCACTAAGCAAATAGTTGTTGAATGAATGAAGGAAGGAAGAATAAGAGAAAGAGACAGAAGAAATTGTGACTAATTGTGCAAATATATAAGTTGAGAGTGGAATGTCTATGCAAAATAATATTGTGAAAATCTGGCCTTGTGAGAAATGAACTATTTTACACGAAACATTTGAATATGTCTTAGGAGGTCTCTCCATATAAGTACATGAAAGCATCTCCTTCCATCTTTTAAATGTACCAATATTTATACAGTTGCCTATTTAGTTGTTTATTTTGCCACTTATTTATAAAGCAAACACTTCTATAAGAAAAAGTAAGTTATATAGAGCTTTTAATGTCTTAAAAAATCTACTTAAATGATTTGACACTTTACAGTTAAAATGATCTTGTTTGAAGTGGGAGTTTTGCAGGCACACAGAGAGAATATTGTGTAATTCATTGAAGCAAAACATTAGAAAAATTTAAAAACTGGAAATTGAATAACATAACATTAACATTAACTTGGCAGAGATAGGATATTGTTTTGGATCAAAATTATGACTAGCTTAACTCAAAGGATAAATTTCAAATAACACATTTTTTAAAGCTAAATTTTCATTTTTTCTAAATACAAGTCAACGTCTGTGAAACTATAATGGAAGTGAATCCCCAAACTGCCTGAATTTACAGCAATACCATGAACACCATTCTGTGAGAACCATACATAAAACATATTAGACAAATAATGAATATGTCAGGTTCAGCTCCAATTCAATTCAGTAAGAAAAAATGACCAATATTTAGATGAAATACTTGCCTGCTGAATTTATTCCAGATATCATCCTCATAAAATTTCTATAAGTAATTTTCATTAGTTAATAATTTACTTATGGAGAACTTTTTTCCATCATTTTACAAAGAAAGACATGAGGACAGAATAATATGATAAAGGCTTTTGTTCTATCTTCTTGATAGACTTCATATATATATATATATATTATTGCACTTTAGGTTCTGGGCTACATGTGCGGAACATGCAGGATTGTTGCATAGGCACTTACACGGCAATGTGGTTTGCTGCCCCCATTTCCCCATCACCTATATCTGGCATTTCTCCCCATGTTATGCCTCCCCAACTCCCTAATCCCCACTGTCCCTCCCCTAGTCTCCCCTAGCAGACCCCAGTGTGTGATGCTCCCCTCCCTGTGTGCAGGCGTTCTTATTGTTCAACACCCACCTATGAGTGAGAACATGCGGTGTTTGATTTTCCGTTCTTGTGTCAGTTTGCTGAGAATGATGGTTTCCAGATTCACCCATGTCCCTACAAAGGACACAAAATCATTGTTTTTTATGGCTGCATAGTATTCCATGGTGTATATGTGCCACATTTTCTTTGTCCAGTCTATTGATGGGCATTTGGGTTGGTTCCAGGTCTTCGCTATTGTAAACAGTGCCACAGTGAACATATGTGTGCATGTGTCTTTATAATAGAATGATTTATAATCCTTTGGATATATACCCAGTAATGGGATTACTGGATCAAATGGAATTTCTATTTCTAGGTCCTTGAGGAAGCGCCACACTGCCTTCCACATGGTTGAACCAATTTAGACTCCCACCAACAGTGAAAAAGTGTTCCTATTTCTCCACATCCTCTCCAGCATCTGTTGTCACCAGATTTTTTAATGATCGCCATTCTAACTGGTGTGAGATGGTATCTCAATGCGGTTTTCATTTGCTTTTCTTTAATGACCAGTGATGAGCATTTTTTCATAAGTTTGTTGGCCTCATATATGCCTTCTTTCCGCCTACTTTTGAATGGATTTGTTTCTTTCTTGTAAATCTGTTTTAGTTATTTGTAGATTCTGGATATTAGCCCCTTGTCATATGGGTAGATTGCAAAATTTTTTTCCAATTCTATTGGTTGCCAGTTCACTCTAATGATTGTTTCTTTTGCTGGGCAGAAGTTCTGGAGTTTAACTAGACCCCATTTCTCTATTTGGGCTTTTGTTTTCAATGCTTTTGGTGTTTTAGTCATGAGGTCCTTGCCTATGCCTATGTCCTGAATGGTTTTGCCTATGTATTTCTTCTAGGGTTTTTATGGTGTTAGGTCTTATGTTTAAGTCTTTAATCCATCTGGAGTTAATTTTAGTGTAAGATGTCAGGAGGGGTCCAGTTTCTGCTTTCTGCACATGGCTAGGCAGTTTTCCCAACACCATTTATCAAACAGGGAATCCTTTCCCCTTGCTTGTTTTTGTCATGTTTGTCAAAGATTGGATGTTTGTAGATGTGTGGTACTGCCCCTGAAACCTCTGTTCTATTCCATTGGTTTACATCTCTGTTTTGGTACCAGTACCGTGCTGTTTTGATTATTGTAACCTGGTAGTATAAATTGAAGTCAGGTAGCATGGTGCCTCCAGCTTTGTTCCTTTTACTTAGAATTGACTTGGCTATGCAGGCTCTCTTTTGGTTCCATATGAAGTTTCAGGTGGTTTTTTTGAGTTCTGTGAATAGAGTCACAGGTAGCTTGATGGGGATAGCATTGAATCTATAAATCACTTTGGGCACTATGACCATGTTAACAATATTGACTCTTCCCAACCATGAGCATAGAATGTTTTTCTATCTGTTTGTGCCCTCTCTCATTCCTTGGGCAGTGGTTTGTAGTTCTCCTTGAAGAGGTCCTTTACATCCTTTGTTAGTTGTATTCCTAGGTATTTTATTCTCTTTGTAGCAATTGTGAATGGCAGTTCATTCTTGATTTGCTCTCTTTAAGTCTGTTATTGGTGTAGAGGAATGCTTGTGATTTCTGCACATTGATTTTCTATCCTGAGACTTTGCTGAAGTTGCTTATCAGTTTCAGGAGATTTGAGGCTGAGATGATGGGGTCTTCTAAATATCCAATCATGTCATCTGCAAATAGAGACAATTTGACTTCCTCCTTTTCTAATTGAATATGCTTTCTTTCTTTTTCTTGCCTGATTGCTCTGACTCAACTTCCAATACTATGTTGAATAGGAGAGGTGAGAGAGGGTATCCTTGTCTAGTGCCGGATTTCAAAGGGAATGCTTCCAGTTTTTGCCCATTCAGTTTGATATTGGCTGTGGGTTTGTCATAAATAGCTTTTATTATTTTGAGATACTTTCCATTGATACCTAGTTTATTGAGAGTTTTAGCATAAAAGGCTGTTGAATTTTTTTGAAGGACTTCTCTGCATCTATTGAGATAATCCTGCGGTTTTTGTCTTTGGTTCTGTTTATGTGGTGGATTACATTTATAGATTTGCATATGTTGAACCAGCCTTGCATCCCCTAGATGAAGCCTACTTGATCATGATGGATAAGCTTTTTGATGTGCTGTTGCAATTGGTTTGCCAGTATTTTATTGAAGATTTTTGCATCTATGTTCATCATGGATATTGGCCTGAAGCTTTCTTTTCTTGTTGAGTCTCTGTGGGTTTTGGTATCAGGATGATGTTGGTCTCATAAAATGATTTGGGAAGGATTCCCTCTTTGGATTGTTTGGAATAGTTTCAGAAGGAGTAGTACCAGCTCCTCTTTGTATGTCTGGTAGAATTCAGCTGTGAACCCATCCAGACCTGGGCTTTTTTTGGTTGGTAGGCTACTAATTGCTGCCTCAACTTCAGCCCTTGTTATTGGTCTATGCAGGGTTTTGACTTCTTGCTGGTTTAGACTTGGGAGGGTGTAAGTATCCAGGAATTTATCCATTTCTTCCAGATTTACTGGTTTATGTGCATAGAGTTGTTTGTAGTAATCTCTGATGGTAGTTTGTATTTCTGTGGAATCTGTGGTGATATCCCCTTTTTTGTTTTTTATTGCATGTATTTGATTCTGCTCTTTTTTCGTTTTTATTAATCTGTCTAGTGGTCTATTTTATTGATCTTTTCAAAAAAACAGCTCATGTATTTATTAATTTTTTGAAGGGTGTTTTGTGTCTGTCTCCTTCAGTTCTGCTCTGATCTTAATTATTTCTTGTCCTCTGCTAGCTTTTGCTCTTGCTTCTCTAGCTCTTTCAATTCTGATGATAGAGTGTTGATTTTAGATCTTTTCTTGCTTCTCATGTGTGCATTTATTGCTATAAATTTTCCTCTACATACTGCTTTAAATGTGTCCCAGAGATTCTGGTACATTGTGTCTTTATTCTAGTTGTTTTCAAAGAACATCTTTATTTATGACTTCATTTCATTGTTTATCCAGTAAATATTCAAGAGCCAGTTTTTCAGTTTCCATGAAATTGTGCATTTCTTAATCCTGAGTTCTAATTTTATTGCAGCATGGTCTGAGAGACTGTTTGTTATGATTACTGTTCTTTTGCATTTGCTGAGGAGTGATTTACTTCCAATTATGTGGTCAATTTTAGAGTAGGTGTTATGTGGTGCTGAAAAGAATGTATATTCTGTGGATTTGGGGTGGAGTGTTTTGTAAATGTCTATTAGGTTTGTTTGGTCTAGATCTGAGTTGAAGTTCTGGATATCCTTGTTAATTTTCTATCTCGTTGATCTTTCTAATATTGACAGTGGAGTGTTAAAGTCTCCCCTATTATTGTGTGGGAATCTATGTCATTAAGAACTTGCTTTATGTATCTGGGTGCTCCTGTATTGGGTGCATATATATTTAGGATCAGTATCTCTTCTTGTTGCATTGATCTTTTTACCATTATGTAATGCCCTTCTTTGTCTCTTTTGATCTTTGTTGGCTTAAAGTCTATTTTATCAGAGTCTAGGATTGCAACTCCTGCTTTTATTTTTGCTCTCCCTTTGCTTGGTAAATCTTCCTCCATCCCCTTATTTTGAGCCTATGTGTAACCTTGCATGTGAGATGGGTCCTGGATACAGCACACCAATAGGTTTTGACTTTTTATCCAATTTGCTAGTCTGTGTCTTTTGATAGGGGCATTTAGCTCATTTACATTTAAGGTTAATATTGTTATGTGTGAATTTGATCCTGCCATTTTGATGCTAGCTGGTTGTTTTGCCCATTAGTTGACACAGTTTCTTCATTTTGTTCATGCTTTTTACCATTTGGTAGATTTTTGGAGTGGCCGGTACTGGTTGTTCCTTTCTATGTTTAGTGTTTCTTTCAGGAGCTCTTGTAGGGCAGGCCTGGTGGTGACAAAATCTCTCAGCAGTTGCTTATTCATAAAGAATTTTATTTCTCCTTTGCTTATGAAGTTTAGTTTGGTTGGATATGAAATTCTAGTCTGAAAGTTCTTTTCTTTAAGGATGTTGAATATTGGCCCCCACTCTCTTCTGGCTGGTAGGGTTTCTGCTGAGAGATCCACTGTGAATTTGATGGGCTTCCCTTTGTGGGTAACCCACCCTTTCTCTCTGGCTGCCCTTAAGATTTTTTCCTTCATTTCAACATGGTGAATCTGACAATTATGTGCCTTGGGGTTGTTTTTCTTGAGGAATATCTTTGTGGTGTTCTCTGTATTTCCTGGACTTGAATATTGGCCTGCCTTGCTAGATTGGGAAAGTTCTCTTGGATAGTATTCTGTAGAGTCTTTTCCAGCTTGGTTTTATTCTCTTCATCACATTCAGGTAAGCCTATCAAATGTAGATTAGGTCTTTTCACAGAATTCCATATTTCTTGGAGGCTTTGTTCATATCTTTTCATTCTTTTTTCTCTAATCTTAGATTTTTAATAAAACACAATGAAATGTATGTAGGATGCCCTATCAAATTGGTTTGTTTTTATTTATTGGTTGCCCAAGGAAAAACAAGATTTATATTTGATTTCATTTTTTGCATGTCAATCGTTATCTTTTTACAGTAGATACAACATAGGGTATAAACTTTTTTTACTTCTCCATTCTACCTTAAGAGCTAAGGAAAAAACTAACACATTAAAGCAATTAAAGGAATCTGTCACTCCATAGTGGACTTGCTTGCAGTAAATCATTGTGTAGCATTATGTAACCTCTTTCAATTCCTTTCTTTTACCTTGTTTGGCTCATCACAAACAAATCATTACTAATGTTAGTATTCACCCTTTTTTAAAAAGAAAGTTAGGTTTTTGTTTTATAACATATTTAAAATAGATTCAATGAGCTATATGCTTTAGATGTATGAGTAGTAGCCACATTGTAAGTTATGGTTGCCATTTCTTCTGGACATACAGTGGCCTGAATCATTATTCATGAGCAAAACTCTTTCTTAAACCAAAATACAAATCATTAGACTCTTTTATTCTGGAGAATGCTTCACTTTGACAATAATAAATTTCTCTAAGGAGATTATGCAAGGCTTAGGAGCTGAAGACTCACTACATTTTATCTGCATTGGCTTTCAATAACTATCAGTTAATGGAAAAAATCAAAGAAGAATGAGCAAAAACAAAGGAAGCAAAACAGGGAAATAAATTAACAAAGAACCAAAAACATGTCAGATACAAGATTGAAGATTTTCAGCATATTGCTCTTTATGTAAATTATTCTCTTAAATAACGTTCCTTGTTATAACCTTACCAGAGTGATGGAGACAAATAGCATACAATATGAAAAAGCAGTATATTATTAAAAGCATGCCATTTTCTTTGATATTTGCTCAAAATAATTCCTTATTTTAAAAAATCAAATTCCTTTGTTATAATTTTAAAAAATGAAATGGTAGACAAAAAGATAAAGGGAGATTTAATATTTATTTGAGTGGAGGGATTTCTTTATCAAGGCATAGTATACTTAATTTGAGATGGTTCTTTAGGTAGCCTGTTATATCTAACTACAAAAACCTTATTCAAGCCAGCAGCATCTAGGACACTTATGCTCAGTTTCAATACCAACCATTAGGACTTAGGATCACAGAAAAGTATTTTAACAGCCAGGAAAGCTATCTTTAACATTTGAAAAATATTGTCCTATAGCAATATCTAGAGTTCTATACCAGCCGTAAAAAGCTAGAAAATATTCAGTAACAATTAGCCTGCAATGAAAATATATTTCATTTTTGTTTAAATGGAAAGGATAAAATCAGGATCAAATTGGTTAAAAGAGGCAAAGGATCAGAAAAAGCAATAAGCACAGACTTCCAAGTAGTATAAACAATCTAGTAAGGAAAAGAGAAGAAAACTATAGCAAAGAATCAAGTTAAGAATAGAAGAAGAAAATTAGAATCAATTACAGAGGAATATGTGTGTGTGTGTGTGTGTGTGTGTGTGTATAATGGACAATTTTTTATTGAATCTATTTACGCCTTGCTATAACCTAGCTTTTTGGTTTTTTCTCACTAACTTTATTGTATTTTTCCGATTATATATTATATATTTTATTGTAAAAAGTTAAGAATTCAAGCAAGTAGAAATAAGCATCAAAATTTTTCTAATGACAAAATGTAAAGAAAAGCACTTAATTTTTTTTTTCACAAAATAATGATAGGGTTTACTAACACTTTCAGTCAAACACTGCCATAATGGACTACATGTATTATTTTTACAAAAGCCCTAAGTAAAAGGAACTCATATTATTTCACTGCTTAAAATTTAGAGTTTTTTGGGTCAGATAATCAATAAGTAACAAACCCTTTTTTTTTGGATAAGCATATTCACTGTAATCTTAAAATTCTCTCATTAGTTAGCCTTTAGATTTAGATAATACAATGGAAATTACTATATGATATTTTGATATGTCAAGCATCTTTATTATATGTTGGGTAAGTTACCAACGCTTATAGCCATTTTTATATAATGTTGACAGTATCTGTATGAAAATATTGTAAAACAATGCAAAGGAAAAAAGAATAAAGCATAACACCTGGATTCATCAAATGGTCAATAAATACTGTATTCATTTGCTGTGGCTTCCAGACCATGTTCTACTGACTTGGTGTTTTAAACAATTGAAATTTATTTTCTCACAAGATACAGAACGTGGAAATCTAAGATCAAAGTGCCATCAGATTTGATTTCTTTTGAGACTTCTGTTCTTGGCTTGTAGATTGCTATCTTCTCCCTGTTTCTTCACGTGACCTTGTCTCTGTGCCTGTGTCCTAATCTTCTCTTCTAACAAGGACACCATTCAAATTGAATTAGTGCTAACTCTAATGATATCATCCTTAGATATAATCCTTAAATTCATTACATCCTTAAAGTTCCTATCTTGAAAAAGTCACATTCTGAGGTTCTGAGAATTAGGACTTCAACATATGAAATTTTGGTTGATGCTACTCAACCCATAGCAGATGTAATTATATATTTTACATAAAATAATTTAAAAACATGTGTGGAGATTGTTTAGGGAACTACATATTAAGATATGCAGGTGATATGATTTGGCTGTGTCCCCACCCAAAGCTCATCTTGAATTGTAATTCCCACAATTCCCCTGTGTTTTGGGAGAAAACTGGTGAGAGGTAATTGCATCATGTGGGTAGTTTCACCTTACTGTTCTCATGATAGTGAATACGTTTCACAAGATCTTATGGTTTTATAAGTAAGTTTCACTGCACAAGCTTTCACTTTGCTTGCTACCAACTATGTAAGACATGAATTTACTCCTCCTTGCATTCCACCATGATTGTGAGGCCTCACTAGGCATGTGGAACTGTGAGTCAATTAAATATCTTTCCTTTCTAAATTATCCAGTCTCAGATATGTCTTTATCAGCAGTGTGGAAATAGACTGATACAGTAACTTGGTACTGATAGAGTGGGGCACTTCTGTAAAGATAACTAAAAATGTGTACGCAACATTGGAACTGGGATGGAACACTTTGTAGAGCTCAGGAGAGTAAAATGTGGGAAAGGTGATAACTTCCTAGAGGCTTGCTGAATGATTTTACCCAAAATGCTGACAGCAATATGGACAATAAAGTCCAGGCTGAAGTGATCTCAGATGGAAATGAGGAAATTGGGAACTGCAGCAAAGGTGACATTTGTTATGTCGTAGCAAAGAGACTGGCAGCATTTTGTTCCTGCCCTAGAGATCTGTGGAACTTTGAACTTGAGAGAAATGATTTAGGGTACTGGTAGAAGAAATTTCTAAGCAGCAAAGCATTTAAAATGTGACTTGGGTGCTGTTTTAAAGGCTTTCAGTTTTATATGGGAGCATACAAGTTTGAAAAATTTGCAGCCTGACAATGCAATAGAAAAGAAAATCCCATTTTTCTGTGAAGAAATTCAAGCCAGCTGCAGAAATTTGCGTAAGTAACTAGAAGCTGAATGTTAATCATCAAGACAATGGGGAAGATATCTCCAGGGCATGTCAGAGGTCTTCACAGCAGCCCCTCCCATCAAAGGCTCAGAGGCCTAGGAGGAAAAAATGGTTCCCAGGCCAGGCCCAGGATCCCCTTGCTGTGTGCAGCTTAGGGACTTGGTGCCCTGCATCCCAGCCACTTGAGCCATGGCTGAAAGAATTCAATGTAGAGCTTGTGTCATGGCTTCAGAGGATGCAAACCCAAGCCTTGACAGCTTCCATGTGGTGTTGAGCCTGTAAGTGCACAGAATCAAGAATTGGGGTTTGTGACCCTCTGCCTAGATTTCAGTATATGGTAATGCCTGGCTGCCAGGGATGAGTTTGCTGCAGGGGCAGGGCCTGCTGGGGTTCTCCATGAGAACCTCTGCTAGGGCAGTACAGAAGTGAATTGTGGAGTTGGGGCCTCCACACAAAGTCCCTAATGGGGCACTGCCTAGTGGAGCTGTGAAAAGAGGGCCACCATCCTCTAGACCTTAGAATGGCCTATTAACTGACAGCTTGCACTGTGCACCTGGCAAAGCCACAGATGCTCAATACCAGCTTGTGAAAGCAGCCAAGAGGGAGGCTGTACCCTGCAAAGCCATAGGGGCGGAGCTGCCTAAGACCATGGGAAACCACCTCTTACATCAATAAGACCTGGATGTGAGACATGTAGTCAAAGGAGATCATTTTGTTAAGATTTGACTTACTCTGTCAAATCTTTGGTAAGATTTGACTTAATATGTAAGACTTGTCTGCCCTGGTGGATTTTGGACTTGCATTGGGCCTGTAGCCCCTTTATTTTGGCCAACTTTTCCCATTTGGCATGGGTATATTTACCCAATGCCTGTACCTCAATTGAGTCTTGAAAGTAACTAATTTGTTTTTGATTTTACAGGCTCATAGGCAGAAGGGACTTATCTTGTCTCAGATGAGATGTTGGACTGTGGACTTTTGAGTTAATGCTGAAATGAGTTAAGACTTTGGGGGAATATTGGGAAGGCATGGTTTGTTTTGAAATGTGAGGACGTGAGATTTGGGAGGGAACAGGGGCAAAATGATATGCTTTAGCTTTGTCTGCACTCACATATCATCTTGAATTGTAGTTCCCACAATTGCTATGTGTTGTAGGAGGAACCTAGTGGGAGGTAATTAAATCATGGAGATGGGTCTTTCCAGTGCTGTTCTCATGATGGTGCATAAGTCTTATGAGATTTGACGGTTATGTAAGAAGGAGTTTCCCTGCACAAGCTGTCTCTTTGCCTGCTGCCATCCATGTAAGTTGTGACTTTGCTCCTCCTTGCCTTCTGCCATGATTGCTAGGCCACCCCAGCCATGTGGAACTGTGAGTCAATTAAACCTCTTTCCTTTTTAAATTACCCAGTCTTGGGTATGTCTTTATCAGCAGTATGAAAATGGACTAATACAACAGGCATACCTCAAATATACTGCAGGTTTGATTCCAGACCACAGCAATAAAAAACATTGTAATAAAGCAAGTCACATGGCTTCTCATTGCATATAAATTTATGTTTACATTACACTGCAGCCTATTAAATGTGATAGCACTACATCTTTAAAAACATATATACCTTAATTAAAAAATACTTTAATGCTAAAACATCATGACCATCATCTGTGCCTTCAGGGAGCCATAATCTCTTTGCTGGTAGAGAGTCTTGCCTTCACATTGATGGCTACTAACAATGGTGATGATTGCTAAAGGTTGGGGTGGTTGTGGTAATTTCTTAAAATAAGACAACACTTAAGTTTGCCACATAAGTTGACTCTTCCTTTCCCCGAAAGGTTTCTCTATAGCATATGATGCTGCTTTATAGCATTTTACCCACAGTAGAAATTCTTTCAAAATTAGAGTCAATCCTCTTAAACACTGCTGCTTCTTTATGAAATTGGTTTCCAAAATATTCTAAATTATCTGTTGTCATATCAGCAATATTCACGGTATCTTCACCAAGGGCAGATTTAGTCTCAAGAAATCATTTGTTTTTTCTCATTGAAAAGGTGCAACTCTTGATTCATATAAGTTCAGCTGTGAGACTGTAGCAATTAAGTCACATATTCAAGCACCACTTATAATTCTACTTCTCTTGCTGTTTGCATCATATCTGCAGTTACTTCCTTCACTGAAGTCTTGACCCACTCAAGATCATCCATGAGGGTTGGAATCAGCTTCTTCCAAATGCCTTTTAATGTTGAAATGTCCTCCTACGAATTACAAATATTCTTCATGGAATCTAGAATGGCAAATTATTTCCAGAAGGTTTTCAACTTACTTTGCCAGGATCCATCAGAGTAACGACTGGCTACAGCAGCTACTGCCTTATGAAATCTCTTTCCTGGAAAATAAAACTTGAATGTCAAAATTACAACTTGATTTATGGGCCACAGAATAGATATTGCATAAACAGTCATGAAGACAACATTAATCACATATATCTTCATCAGTGTTCTTGAGTGACCAGGTGCATTGCCAATGAACAGTAATATTTTGAAATAAACTTTTTATTCTGAGCAGTAGATCTCAACAGGGGCTTACAATATTCAGTAAACTATGAAGTAAATAGATGTACTGTCATTCAGGCTTTGTTTTTCTGTTTCTAAGGCACAGGCAGCACAAGTTTAGCAAAATTCTTAAGGCCCCTAGGATGTCCAGAATAGTAAATAAGCACTGGCTTCAATTAAAGTCACCAGCTGTGTTAACCCCTAACAAGAGAATTAGCCTGTTTTTTGAATCTTTGAAGCTAGACATTGACTTCTCTTTCACTACAAAAGTCCTAGATGGCATCTCTCAGTACAAGACTTTGTCTACATTGACAATCTGTTATTTAGTGCAAACACCTTCATCAGTTATCTCAGTTAGATCTCCTGGATAACTTGCAGCAGCTTCTACATCAGTACTTGCTGTTTCACATTGCGCTTTTATGTTACAGAGATGGCTTCTTTCTTTAAACCTCATGAACCAGCCTCTTCTAGCTTCCAATTTTTCTTCTGCAGCTTCCTTATAGAATTGAAGGGATTTAGGGCTTTACTCTGGATTAGGCTTTGTTTTAAGGGAATGTTGTGGCTGGTTTGATCTACTATTCAGACCACTCAGACTTTCTGCATATCAGCAATAAAGCTGTTTTACTTTATTATCATTCATGTGTTCACTGGAATAGCACTTTTAATTTCCTTCAAGAACTTTTCCTTTGAATTCACAACTTTGCTGTTTGACCCTAGCTTTTGGACCAACTTGACTTTTGAAATGCCTTCCTCACTAAGTTTAATAATTTCTAATAATTTCCAGCTTTCGATTTAAAGTGAGAGATATACAACACTTTCTTTTGCTTAAACACTTACAGGTCATGGTAAGGAGTTTAATTAGCCTAATTTTATGATTTTTATGTCTCAGGGAACAAAGATGCTACAGGAGAGAGAGAGAGAAAGATGGAGAAGGGCCAGTGAGTAGAGCAGTCAGAACACACACAACATTTATCAGTTAAGATTTTGGTCTTATGTAAGTGTCATTTGCGGTGCCCCAAAACCATTAGAATAGCAACATTTAAAAATCACTGATCACAGATCACTATCAACAGATATAATAATAATTATTACATATTATTAAAGTTTAAATATTGTGAAAATTCTCAAAATATGGCACAGAGGCATAATATGAGTAAGTGGTGTTGGAAAATTTTTTGATGAACTTGCTCAATTTGTAAAACAAACAAACCAAAAATGCAATGCAATAAGATGAAATGCAATAAAACAAAGTATGCCTGTATTAAGAGTTCTAAGCATTTGAGATTTCTTAGAATATGTGCTTTATCTTGAAAACACTATTCTCCAAATACATTGGCTTATATGCTAATAAGGGATTGGATTAGAAATCATGTAAATAATAAATTTATTTGTCAGACACAAAATATCAGTTAAGTACAGACAGCTCTCAACTTACCTATGGCTTATCTTATGATTTTTCTACATTGCAATGGTGTGAAAATGATACAGAAGCCATACTTAAAATTTTGAATTTTGATCATTTTTAGTGCTAGTGGTACAGCAGAACACCCTTTTGAAATTCGGGGCTGCAGCAGCAAACCACAGGTCCCAGGCAGCCACAGGATCACAAGGCTCAACAATGATGTTCAAGAATGTACTGGGCTGCCCAAGATATTTGAATATTGTGCTTAAGTGCTCATCATGTCTACAAAATCCCCATTCATTATGTCAACAAAATGCCCACTTGATGATACTTTCAATTTACACTAGGTGTATGGGGGCATAACCCCACTATAAGTTGAGGAGCATTTGTATTTAGAAGATATTGAAATGTATGTATTTATCTTCTGTTTTAAAATATATCTTGTTATATTTACCTACTGGTGCGAGCAAAACTGACTTAGTATAGGGTTCTGCAGCATTAATATATGAGTACATGTATATTACAGTAAGATCAAAGCCTGTTTGCGGATAAGTAAAGTTATCTTAATGCTGGGTACCAGAGTTAACAATCACACTTTTATTTATTCAGCTGTGTAAAGTCTGGTTTTAGGTGCAAGATAATGAATATTTCTGCCTTCACATTTAAAAAACTGTGTTAGCCAATATTTAAATTCTGTAATACTGTTATTAAGACTCCTCCTTGATACTTCTAAAAAAACAATAACACTAAATGGAAATTATTACAATAAATGATTACATTTTAATTATGTAAGTGGTTTGTGTTTACTATTAGAATTTTTTTATTAGTATTGTCAAAAATAATTAAATCAGAGAAAATGATAAACAATTATGTCTTCAACCTTTCAAATTATTTATTCCTAAATAATTTGAGAAAGATAAGAATATGACATTATATGATGTTGCAATATCATATAATGAAAACTTAAAATTATAGATATGGTAGACAGATTGACATATTATTTTTATAATATACAATTAAATGTACATTATATATTATATATAATGTATATATTATTGTATATAATATATATACCACCAATATATAATATATATCAGAAATAATACATTATATAATTATTATATATAATATATAAATCATTTTGCTGCCTGCTAATTGTTTTCATCCTATGTGTGTAGACTCGTGTGCCATACATTTACTTTCATGATCTTATTTCATATTCCACCTTCCATCCTGACACAATATCATTGCATAACATATTCAATAATTTTTATGCATCCCCCTATTGCTTTAAGTGTAAGTTGTTTTTATTATTTTATGATATACATCAACACATTGAGAAGTGCAAAGAACTTACCTGATTATTTTTAAGATTAATATCTAGAATTAGAATTTGTAAAATAAAAAGAATGCACGTTTAAAGGTTTAGAATCATAGGGCGAGTATTTCTCTTCAGAAAAGCTGAGTAGTTTACAAACAATCCCCAAAATCTTTCAAGATACCCAGTTTACTACATACTACCTAACACCATATTCTATCGATGTTGTTTTCAACCAAAGAATTGAATAATGATATATCTCACCCATAATTTAAATCCTCTGGTTCATGTTTATTAACAACTATTGCAGTTCTTTAGGGGATTTCTTCTTTGCATTTTTTTGCCCATTTTTTTCATTAATGTGTCTTAAATAATTACAACATTAGTAAAAATTTGTAACTACTAATTATTGGGTATTTTATGTTACAGGTACTTTCTAAGTACTTTATGTATATCTAATCATTGCATTCTTAAAACTTTCCTAATATGAAAATAGTATTATCACCATTTGACAAATAAATAGGTGGAAGATTCAAGGTTTGAATCCAAGAAGTTTGGCTTCAGCGTTTACCTTCATACCCCTCATATAGTGTTGTCCATATTTGTTTTGTGTTTATGCCTCTTTATACAAGAAAGATGTTAATATTTCATCTATAGAGCAGTTAATTTTTCTCAATTAATTATTTTCTTTGAATTATGTTTCTGATCCTTTAATAAAAACACATTTATCCCTCCTTAAGTTCTCTCAATCTATCTCTATCTATCTATCTGTCTATCTATCATCTATCTACCTACCTACCTATCTATCTATTCTTGGTTTTCTGCTTAGAATGGCTCTCCCAGATGATATTTATATGACGTATTTTTATTTTTACTTATTTTTTTACTTAAAATTTTAAGTCAGCTTAGCAGTTCTCTTTTCTTTTTTGGAGACAGAGTCTCGCTCTGTCACCCAGGCTGGAATGCAGTGGCGTGATCTTGGCTCACTGCAACCTCCATTTCCCAGGTTCAAGTGATTCTCCTGCCTCGGCCTCCCAAATAGCTGGGATTTCACACACCTGCCACCACGTCCAGATAATTTTTTTTCACTTTTAGTAGAGACAGGGTTTTACCATGTTGGCCAGGGTGGTCTCAAACTCCTGACCTCAGATGATCTGCCCGCCTTGTCCTCCCAAAGTGTTGGGATTATAGGCATGAGCCACCACACCCAGCTAGCAGGTGATAGATATCAAAACATTTTTGTTAAATTGAAAGTGGATGATGATTTCTGAAATGAGGATGCTTCAGCCAAATCTGCGTGTTTCATGGTGGTGCATTTACAGATATGATATCAAGGCTCACAAATCAAGAAATAGGGATATAAGTAAATTGTAGTTATGCAGTTAATCAGCAGGAGAATTAAAATGGAAATTTAAAAAGTCTCTCTGGGTAATGGCAAAAATATGGCTAAAAACTGTTGCTTTTTATTATAATAGAGAATTACTTTATTTTTTATTGTGTGTGTACTGCTTCAATACAACTTTTTAAAAATTAAATTTGGGTTACAGAATTTCATTTTGGCATAAAATTTATAAAGAAACGATTATTTTGGAAAATCTATTCTTTCTATATCAAACTGAAATGTCAACTTTATTTATATCTGTTTATGGACTAATTTTTGATTTTTTATCTGATCATTGTATCCATTATTAATGCACAATGCCATTTTATATTCTATAACACTTCAGTCCTTTACAACAATTTTGATATTTTTATTTAATTCTCTAGAATCCAAGTATCAAAAAAGAAAGCAAGAAATGTGAATAATGACAAAGGAAAACTGTAGCTCATATTGGCTTAGGGAAAAACACACACATGTAATTCATCGAACAGAAGTGCCTATTTTCAAAACACTGGTTGTCCAGTGTTAAAGTTTGTCATTCTTTCTGCATAGAACCTGACCTCCAGAGCCCATCAGACATTATCTTTGTTCTTAGCCTTTCTTGGTTAATTTTTTTTCACAGTGCTCAGCAGTTTCTTCTATATATTTCAAATATTTAATCATGATATATAACCAAGACTTTAAAATGTAGATCTTCAGATTACTAAGATTGATCTGTGTGTCTTTGTAAATATGTGACATTTACTTATATATGTTTACATGTGCTTATAAGTAAATCTAATGAACTATGACTATACATTTTTTCATAATCACCACTATGTTCTTTCCTGAAATGTTAGAAATTAGAATAAGAAACATTAAAATATCAAAAACATTTCTATCTCAGTTTTGCTATATTTATGAAAATCAGTGGCTCTCATCTCTAACTGCAGGCAGAATTGAGAGGTGATCCATGCTGCTGCCTCGCTGGATCACTGGGAGGTACTGCTGAGGCCTACTTAATGAATGACCACACTCAATGAATGATCGTGATGGAGGTATGGCTCAGTTTATCCAGGCTGTTGTAACAGAATTTCATAAACTGGGTAGCTGACAAATAACAAAATTATATTTCTCACAGTTCTGAAAGCTGAGAAGTTCAAGATCAAAGTGCTGCAGATCTTGTAAAGACCCACTTTTAGGTTCATAGAACAGCATATTCTTACTGTGTGCTCATGTGATGGAAGGAGGGAGGGGTCTCTCTGGGTTTCTTTTATAAGGATAGGAATCCCATTCATAAGGTCTTGGCTCCAAGACTGAATCACCTACCACAGGCCCCACCTCTTAACGGCATCACTTTTGGGGTTAGAATTTCAATGTATAAATTTTGGTTGGGATACAAACATTCTGACTGGAATGAAATGGAAAGAATGGAAAAATTTGAAGATTGGTGTCTGTGGAGGGCCCACTTTCTGGTTCATACTTGGCACCCTCTTGCTGTGTCCTCACATGGTGAAACGGAAGAATTCTGGTCTTTTCAGACTCTTATAAGGATACTAATACCATTTATGAGTTCTCTGCCCTTGTAACCTAATCACCTCCCAAAGACCCCTTCTTGGGGATTAGATTTTACCATATAAATTTTGGGGAGATACAAACATTCAGCTTCTAGCTGGTATGAGTGTAAAACCTCCTTTCCCCACTGGCCCGGCACAACAGGCTCAGACTGCTGTGCAGTGTAAAATTCTCCCCACCTCATCCTCCTTCCTTCCCCTTCTCCTTCTACAGGTTCAGGTCTACATCTTGGTTTGGAGGCTCTTCTCACCTTCTCCAACTCTCTTGCCTTTATCCTTAACAGATGTTTTTCCAATAAATATTCTTCATATCTCATCCCCTCTTGGTGTTTGTTTCTCAGAGAAACTTAATATATATAACCTAAAATAAATAAATCTGAAGAGATATAGTTCTATTTAATTCCAAATTATTTTATCTCTATTATTCATAAATGTTTTCATATTAACAGAATATTAAATCAATTTCAATCTCAGTTCTCTAGTTTAGTTTTTCCTTTCAAAGTAAAACCTAGAGGCTTTAAATTAGAATTGGTGTTTTTGTTGGGGAAATAATTCATAAGTACCTTACATTAAGACTATTTGTGATTATGAATAAAGTTGAAGAACTAGAAAAATATGATTAAAATAAACATTTTAAAATCATGTTCAGAGGTTCAATAGATAAGTTTCTTGAAATTATTAAAGTAGCAGCAGGTTTACACAGATATCAAAGTCTCATGTCTTTTTTCCTATATGCAGTATAAGGATTTTCAGGACTTTTCCACCTCTTCAGTGGGGATGCTGATCATTTATTCATTAATTAGTGTGTTTATTCATTAAGCAGATATGTGTGGAATATTTTACCAGTGGGCAGGTTCTATGCTGAGTGCATTTCTCAAGTATTTATTAGATCCTAAATACAGTTAACCTTTGCCTTGTTGAATTTGACATTTGGAACACACAAATTTAAGTAAATGCCAAGAGTTTCACTCTAAAGATGAAGCAATTTCCTCTATTTGATCTGTTTGTCCTTTTTGGTTCTGCATAGCTCAGTCAAAAGACATTTATACAAACTTCTAGTGGCTGATTCCCACAACCAAATTAACCACAAAATTCTACAAGAACAGGATATGATTCATACCTTGCTCAATGTCTTCATTTCTGTCAGTTCGTACAATTTTTTTTTTCTTTTACTAGAGTTGGATGCATTAGCTCTAATGTCAGCAACAACATTTTATATATCTGCAAACCTTTCTTTCTACCTCCTCTCCTATACCTGCCATGTGAAAGCCTCCACTGTGCTTCTCTGGCAAGCACTGGCACAATTTTCTCAGTGTTCCTGAGTCTTTTTTGCATGTCTCTTCTCTGTTCCTGGCTCCCCGTTGACAATACCATTTTTGGGGACCTCTCCTCATCCCAAATTTTATGTTTCATTGCCCAGAGATGTAAAACTTCCAGATGCTAAAGGAAAACTCTTTGAATCAAGGGACCATAACTATCCTTCCCAGCTATCTCATTGATAGATATCTTTCCAAAAAAATCATTCCTTTTTATGTTTTTGAATTTTCATTTATAATGATTTCTACTGTTGCTCTGAGAAATTTTGCAATAAGTGGGCATGGTGGCTTACGCCTGTAATCCCAGCACTTTGGGAAGCTGAGGCAGGTGGATCATCTGAGGTCAGGAGTTCAAGATCAGCCTGACCAACATGGCAAAACCTCATCTTTACTAAAAATACAAAGGTGAGGCATGTGCCTGTAATCTCAGCTACTCAGGAGGCTGAGGGCTGGAGAATCACTTGAACACTGGGAGGCGGAGGCTGCATTGAGCTGAGATCACACCACTGCACTCCAGCCTGGGCAACAGAGCAAGACTCTGTCTCAAAAAATGATAATAATAATAAATTTGCAATAGCTAATTTCAGAAGACATTTTAGATAGTTGGAGCCTATTTTATAGAAACATAATATAATTTTATATTTAAATATATTCATATTTTAAAGAAGTGTGATAGGGTGTTTAATAAAAACATTCAAGCATAAATATATATCAGGATACAAATTTTTATGGCAAATTGGAAGGAAGTATAATTTCACTGAGAAAAAATAAGCCTTTTTAATATTAAAAATAATGTGTTCATACTCTGAATGATAGGTTAATCACATCATTACTGTTGTATTATCATCCTTCTGGCTACCTTTTAAAAAGTGGCATAACAGTTGCATTTAAAATGGAAAAAAAAATCTTTTTTAGCTATTAAAATATGTGATACAAATTTTAGATTCTAACTCTTAAAATGTACAGGAATACAAGTTTTTAAAATCACCTAAGGAAGTGTCATCATTTGTTCAGATGCTATCACAAAATACCTTAGACTGGGTGGCTTATAAACAACAGAAATGTATTTCTCACAGATCCAGGAGCTGCAAAGTCCAAGATCAAGGCAGTACAGATCTTGTAAAGACTCGCTTTCAGGTTCATAGAACAGCACCTCCTCACTGTCTCTTCATGTGATGGAAGGAGGGAGAGTTCTCTCTTGGGGCTCTTTAATAAAGGCACAACTTTATTGATGAGGGCTCTGTTGCATGGCCGAATCACTTCCTAAAGGCCCAACTTCTTAAATACCATCACCTCACCTCGGGGTTTAGGATTTCAACATATGAATTTTGGGGTGGCACAAACATTTAGATCACAGCAGGGAGTAAAGGACTGAAAAATGTGAAGATCCACAAGTCTCAAATCACAGCTTATCAACGCTTATGAGTATCACCCTTTTACTGTATTTTGCCTTTTTTGTTGTTTTGATAAGGTCTCCCTTCCTCCCTCCTAACAAGTAATTTTTCTTTGCCCAAGACTCTTACAAACATTCTTGGGAAAAATTTTTTTTTTCATTTTTTTCTTAAAGACAGACCCCATTACCCAATGGCAAATTTGTTTGTTTTTTATTTTTAATTTTTGTGGTTCAAAGTAAGTATATATATTTATGGTGTATATGAGATGTTTTGAAGCAGGCATACAATGTGAAATAAACACATCATGGTGAATGGGGTATTCACCCCTCAAGCAAGATCCCCCCACCTTTTGAACCTGTAATATTCTTGCTCCACATGCTTCTGCACATCAGGATAATTCCTTCAAATCTCTCCCTGCCAACCCCAATAGTTTGAGGTCACTTCACTGTCTTGAACAGCACACACAAAGGAGGTTCATAAGTTTCCAAACTAGTTGAGAAGGAACTCCTAATCTCACTTGTAGGGACCCAGAGGATTTCATCAAAGGGAAGCTGTGACTTACAGATGGGACACTTTCTGGTTTTCTTCCTCATCACTCTAAAATTCTAACCTTATTTGAGCTTCCCAACACACCATTTTCCTGAAAAATGTTCTGTCACATGTTGCCAATCACTTATTAAGTATTAAATTTAAAGAATACACTTTGAATTTGTATCTCATTTGAACTCTCTACAGTATTTGACAACCATGACAATTTCTTCATTGAAATCTTGGTTTCCATCACACCTCTCTCTTAGGGTACCCCCTACTTTTCCCACTACTTTCTCTCAAGCTCCTTCCTGTGCAGCTCCTTCTCTGTCCACTTCAAAACTCTGCTTTTCTTACTCTGAACACTGTCTTTGGTAATCACACTCACTGTCTGGTCTTTACCAACAGGATGTTAACATGGCTTACAGCTTAGGTCTTTCAGCTGAGCTTCATTTGAATATTACAGCCTACACTCAATAGTGCTCTTTGTGTTGATGCCAATTATGTTTTTATTAAATGTGAGTAAAATTGTTGCTCCAGAAAGATTTATGATATATATCCCATGACTTCCCATATACTCTAACACAAAATCGTAAAACGTGTAGGCACATACATTTTTTTAACTAAGTATAGGAAATCTAGCCAGAGTCAAGTTATTCACTCCTCAGCATTAGAACACTTCTTTAGCCAGTTGGGCCGGTTTTTTCTCCCATATAGCTTTTCTCCATCTCTTTTCTAAGCCTCTGCTAGTCAGTCAGTCTCCCCACCTAAGATGTTGTCCTTTCTGTTCTTATATCCAAATGATCTCCTCTCTTTTAGGGGTTGACTCAGTTTTTACACATTCAGTGCAGTCTTTCTTAGTTATTCTAATACCCATTTATCTTACCTTTCTGGAACTGTAATAGAATGTATTACAAATACAAATTCATTTAGACATTAAGTCAAATACAGTTTTAAATTTACATATAATAACTTCATGCATACATTTTTGATTTTACAACTACAGTACAATTACAGGCTGAATGTTTATGTCCCTTATATTTTCTGGGTTGAAACCCTACTCTTAATGTGATGTATTAGGAGGAAGGGCCTTCAGAAGGTGATTAGGTTATGGGAGTAGAGACCTCAAATAGGATTAGTGCTGTTTTAGGAATCCCAAGAGAGCTAGCCTCATTTTACTCTCTGTCATATAAGGACACAGAAAAAAGTCAGTATTCCATAACCTAAAAAAGGACCCTCACTGGAACTCAGCTATGTGAGCACCCTGATCTCAGACTCTAGTATACTGACTGTGAGAAATATATTTGTTCTTTATAAGCTACCCAATCTATGGTAATTTGGTGTAGTTACTTGAACTAACTAGACAAATACCTAAGTTTTATGGTATGGAATTCTTTATTGGCTAACTTTTAATGCCTAGAACAATGTTATGAACATAGTAATATTTAACAAGTATTTGTTAACTGGATAGTTAAAAAGAAGGCACTCGTTTTCAAGGTCAGGGTGTACCAAATATTGTTGGAATGACAACTTATAATGACAAAAATGTTGAGGAAATAGGGGATTTATTTTAACTTAAGAGTCTCAGAGCCAGTGTTATATTTTTCAGGAATAAGCATTCACCTATGAGGTAGGACTTAACATTTCTTTTTAATATATGCCTTAGAGCTTCTTATAGTTATCATATTAACTGTTCCTTGGAATTAACAAAGTACAAATAAAAACGCAAATGTTATTTGGAAGAACATTTTGGATTAAATTTTTTCATCAGGTTAGTCAGACCTCAAGGCTGTTGGAATAGACAGAGACGGGGAAAAGAAGTGGAGGGAAAAGCTCAGAGCCTGCAGCTACACGAAAGGCAATGTCAGGGGAAATACTTGGGGCATCAAGGACATACAGTAAAGGTGCTGAATATGTGAGCACAAAGTGTGGGCTGCCAAAAGCAGTAGGTACAGAACGCAGCTCGTATCGGGTGTGGTGGCACATGCCTGTAATCCCAGCACTTTGGGAGACTGAGGCGGGTGGATCACGAGGTCAAGAGATCGAGACCATCCTGGTCAACATGGTGAAACCCCGTCTCTACTAAAAAAATACAAAAAATTAGCTGGGCATGGTGGCACGTGCCTGTAATCCCAGCTACTAAGGAGGCTGAGGCAGGAGAATTGCCTGAACCCGGGAGGCGGAGGTTGCGGTGAGCCGAGATC
>NW_016107389.1:2767190-2800141 GCF_001604975.1 Cebus imitator | reverse complement strand
AAAAAAAAAAAAAAAAAAAAAAAAAAGAAATTGGAAACTTGTACCCTACTGGTAGGAATGCAAAGTGATGCAGCTGCTATAAAAAAGAATAGGAGATATGGCGCTTCCTGAAATATTAAAGATGGAATTACCATATGATTCAGCAATCTCACTTCTGGGCATATATCACAAAGAATTGAAATCAGGATCTTAAAGATACATCTGTACTCCCAAGTTCGCTGCAGTATTACTCATAATAGCCAAGATACTGAAACATTTATGTATGTTTAATATCCACTTACATATAAATAGATAAGGAAAATTTGCTATATTCACAGTGTGGAATATTATTCAGCCTTAAAAAATAAGGCAATCCTGCCATATGCTACAAGAAGGATAAATCTGGAGAACATTACACTAAGTGAAACAAACTAGACACAGAAATAAACTAGTCACAGAAATACTGCATATTTCCAACTATATGATGTACCTAAAATAATCAAACTCATAGAAACAAAATAATGGAATGGCAGTTTCCAGGAACTGGAAGAAGGTATAGAAATAGTTGCAGTTCAATGAGGATAAAGTTTAGTTATGCAAGATGGGTAACTTTTAGAGATCAGCAGTATACTACTGTAACTATAGTTAACTATTTATTGCACACCTAAAATTTCGTTAACAGAGTATATCTCAGGTTATATGTTTTTAGCACCACGTACACACAAACACGCTCTGTTCTCATGCTGCTCATAAAGACATACCCAAGACTGGGTAATTTGTAAAAGAGAAAGGTTTAATGGACTCAGTTCCACATGGCTGGGGAGGCCTCACAATCATGGTGAAAGGCAAAGGAGAAACAAACACACGTCTTACATGGCAGTAGGCAAGATGGCAAGATAGCTTATGCAGGGGAACTGTCCTTTATAAAACCATCAGATCTTATGAGACTTACTCACTACCATATCCTTTCCAATCCTGGAAAGACTCGCCCCCAGGATTCAGTTTTCTCCCACTCAGTCCCTCCTATGACACATGGGAATTTTGGGAGCTACAATTCAAGATGAAATTTGGATGGGGACACAGCCAAGCCATATCTCACACATATTAGCTTGTGGGTGGAATCATGATAATGCCAGGAAAACCAGACTCCAAGTTATGTCACCTAGAAAATTTCTCCAGACTCCTCCATGAAGGCATTATGTGATGCATAATGCCCAACTCTCACAAAGCAGTAAAAACTCCAACTTGCACCTCAGCACATTTAACCCTGAGGATATGACATTTCCACTAGCACTCCTGATCTGGCTGCTCTTGGCATTCAATCTTGTTTTAATTTTCCCCTTTACCAGAGAGTTTCTTTAGTCCATCATCTTCAGAAATGCCTATGTCTTGGCCAGCTTCATCTGATTTGCAAAGCCTACTGGTTTTGCCTGAATCCTAGCTGCAAGGGAGTATAAGGAACTTTAGTTTCTATGGTGAAAAGCACACTCTTTCCAGTCAAACTCATCAAAACTCATAAGGCAGTGGGAGGAAAGTCTATAAGCATAGGAAGTGAAGAGACTGATTCTCCATAAAGGAATAAAAAAATCCATGATATATAGTTAATGTATTTTAATTCACAATTTAAATTTTCTGTTAAATAAGTTACCAGAAATAAGCTGGATATCAAGGCTTTCATTCAGAAAACGTAAAAGGATGTTTGAAGATCTCACCTTTAGTTGAGGAGGTACAGCGATACCTTCATTCTTGGTCTTACCTCCACTTCTCTTTAATTTTCAGTGCCATTATTGTTTTTCTGGGTCAAACTTTTTAACTACTCTGTTTTTTTCTTTACTTTTTTTTCTTTTTATGTGTAAGAAACTTTGCTGTAAGAAGTCCTTCTCCAAATGCATCCCTAGGGCACTATTAAAAGCTGAGAGCAGCAGGCTCCTCTCCCCTCTGTTCAATCTATGAGTCACTCACTCACTCATTATATGCGTCATAAGCATAAGCCTACCCATAATTCTGTGAAGGCAATTCATTTTGACAGTGCTACACTATGCACCAAGAACTATTTGAGGCAAAGAAAGAGGTAAAATATGAAGATAAGAAGAAACTGGCCTCAAGGGATTTTAAATCTTATAGAGTTATGTATAAACTAGACAAGTATATAAACAACTGTATTACAAGGATATAAGCAAGGAAAAAGATGATTACTAGGGCAATATGAAGGGAGGCAAATAAATCTCCATTTTGGACTGGGTCGCAGAAAGGCTAGGGCATTTGAAAAGCTACTTCTTGATGTATGCAAAGGGTTTGGACAAATAGAGTTAAGGTGTGACAGGAATATCTTCTGAAGAAACCAAATAAGGAAAATATGGATTATATTTGACAATTATTAAATAGCCTAATTTGCTCAGAATAAATACTGTCTATAGAATAATAGAAGGAGACACAGACAAGTAGCATGTGAATAGTCCCCTGGCGAAAAGTCTGAACCATGGCTATCTCAAAAGAGAAAATGAGACCCTAGTTGAGTATTAAGCAGTGTGTTTCTTCTCATGTTGAACAAAGTACATACTCTTTGACCTTCTATTGGCATTTAACTCATTACATTTTAATAAGAAATTTATTATTAGAAATCATAGTCTCTTTAGACCAATTTCACATTCAGAGATTAAAAAGTGTACGCATGTACCAAATGTTGAATAGATATTATTTTACTGGACTGAGAAACTGATCTTTCTTTATGCTCTAGTTTAACATCTTTCTGAATGTCCCAGTTTTATAGTGACAAGTACCTTGGATATAATGAGCCAGACAGAACTGTTCTGAAAGGCACAGAATAACAAAGCTTCAAGAGTGTCACTAACCCTCCTTCTCTTTTGATTTCTGCCACAACTCAGTGGTTAAAATAATGCCATTATATCAGTTTCCAATAAGTATGACAAACTGTTCTAATTAAGCCATTTGAAATAACATTTTTATCCCAAACATTTGTGCAATAAATGTGTTTTTGAATTAATTTTCCATTGCTCTTTTGTGCAAATTAGAGTTTTCATAATTGTAAACATTTAAAATAAAAATATTAGAAGCCACATTTTCTGACAATATAAACTCTTGGCTTATTAAGTTTTACACCAGTATTACATGTTAAAAAACAGGACTTAACTTCTGAAACAATAAAAATCTTAACAAATTTATGAATGTTTAAAATATGATGTTATAAAATAAAAGTATAAGAATTATCTTGATAGCACATACTTGCTTTAGAAAACATTAGATTAATTTGAGAGGGTTTTTCCTTCCTTCAAATGGAGTTTAAAATATTTTTTGTTCTTCATCTCATTGCACATTTAAACATTCATATGCAAACTTAGTGTCATTGCTTTAGTGCTGTACAATTATTTACACAAACTTAAAAATGTTCCATATTTTCTGTTTATCACTTATGATTATCTTCATATGCTATAAAGGTCTAAACTCAGAATAGTTTGGGAGTAAGTACTTTCTAAAAATTATGAATTTTGCAACTGCATAAAGAACAAAATTTGAAGAATTTCGTTTATACCACTTCATAATTAGTAGCAATGCAAATAAAGACAGAGCTATAATTTTATTTATGTTTCACAGTTCATTTTGTCTGGAATGCCACTGCTATCAACCTGTGTCAGAATCTCTCTCTTGAACTATTACTATGACCTGCTGAAATATCTTCCTGACAATCATTACATTCTCACTTCAATCTGTATTCACAAGGTAATCTGAGTTATTTAAATTTGAAAATCTGATAATATCACCTTACTTATTTAAACTTTCAATGACTTCTTATTGCTCTTGGAATAAGTAGAAAATTATTAACATGCTCTAAAAGGATCTGGATAATGTGAACCTTGTCCAAACCTCTATTCTCTACCCAGATCCTGCCAAAAATATCTGTTTCGGTGGAATATTTTGCCCCCAGTTTTTCAAATATGCTCTTCTTTTTCTAGAGTGCTTTCCTGCTTCTCCATTTCATAGTGATTAAATAGCTTTCAAGTTATAGAACTGATACAGTTTGGCTTTGTCCCCACCCAAATCTCATCTTGAACTTGTAGTTTGCCTAATCCCCATGTGTTGTGGAAGGGACCTTGTGAAAGGTAATTGAATCATGGCAGTGGTTACCCTCATGCTGTTCCTGTGATAATGAGCTTTCATAAGATCTGATGGTTTTATAAGGGGCTTTTTCCCCTCTTCACCCTGCACTTCCTCTGTTTGCCACCATGTGTAAAAGGACGTGTTTACTTTCACTTCTGAAATGATTTCCTGAGGCATCCCTAGCCATGCAAAATTAAACCTCTTTCCTTTGTAAATTACCCAGTTTCAGGTGTGTCTTTGCTAGCAGCATAAGAACAAACAAATATAATAAATTGGTACCACAGAGAGTGGGGTGTTTCTTAGAGATATCTGAAAATGTGGAAGCAACTTTAGAACTGGGTAACAGGCAGAGGTTGGACCAGTTTAGAGTGCTCAGAAGAAAACAAGAAAATGTGGAAAATTTTGGAACTCCCTAGAGACTTGTTGAATGACTTTGAAAAAAATGCTGATAGGGATATCGATAACAAAGTCCATGCTGAAGTGCTCTCAGATGGAGATGAGGAACCTCTTGGGAACTGGAGTAAATATCACTCTTATTATGCAAAGAGAATAGTAGCATTTTGCCCTTTCCCTAGAGATCTGTGGAACTTTGAACTTGGGATGGATGATTTGGGGTATCTGGCAGAAGAAATGTCTAAGTGGCAAAGGGTTCAAGAGAAGCAAAGTATTAAAGTTTGGAAAGTTTGCAGCCTGACAATGCAATAGAAAAGAAAAACCAATTTTCTGGGGAGAAATTCAAGCCAGATTCAGAAATTTGCATAAGTAACGAGGAGCTGAATGATAATCACCATGACAATGAGAAAAATGTCTCCAGAATATATCAGGGACCTTCTTAGCAATCAGTCTATCACAGGCCCAGAGGCCTAGGAGGAAAAAATGGTTTCATGGGCCAGGCCCAGGGCCACCCTGCTGTGTATAGCCTAAAGACCTGGTGTTCTATAACCCATCAGCACCAGCCATGGTTAAAAGGAGCCAAGATACAGCTAGGACATGGCTTCAGAGGGTGCAAGCCACAAGCCTTTGCAGATTCCACATGGTGTTGAGCCTGCAGTTCCACAAAAGTCAAAAGTTGAGGTTTGGAAACCTCCACCTAGATTTCAGAGGATGTATGGAAATGCCTGGTTGTCCAGGCAGAACTTTGCAGCAGAAGCAGAACTTTCATGAAGAACCTCTGGTAGGGCAGTGCAGAAGAAAAATGTGGAGTTGGAGCCTCCATACAGAGTCTCCACTGGGGCACTGCCTAGTAGAGCTGTGAGAAGAAAGATACCATCCTCCAGACCCCCAAATTGTAGATCCACAGACAGCCTGCACTGTGCACCTGGAAAAGCCTCAGACACTCAACACAAGCCTGTGAAAATAGCCAGGAGGGGTCTGTTCCCTGCAAAACTATGAAACAGAGCTGACCAGGGCTGTGGGAGCCCACCTCTTGCATCAGCAGGGTCTAAATCTGAGACATGGAGTCAAAGGAGACCACTTTGCAACTTTAAGGTTTAATAACTCCCCTATTAGATTTTGGACTTGCATGGGGCCTGTAGCCCCTTTGTTTTGGCTAATTTCTCCCATTTGGAATAGGTGTATTTGCCCAATGCCTGCAACCCTCATTGTATCTAGGAAGTAACTAACCTGCTTTTGATCTTCAAGGCTCTTAGGTGGAAGGAAATTGCCTTGTCTCAGATAAGACTTGGACTTGGACTTTTGAGTTAATGCTGAAATGAGTTAACACTTTGGGTGACTGTTGGGAAGGTTTTATTGTGCTTTGAAATGTGAGGCCATGAGCTTTGGAAGGGGGCAGGGGTGGAATAATATGGCTTGGCTGTGTTGAAACCCAAATTTCATCTTGAATAATAGTTACCATAATCCCCATGTGTCCTGGGAGGGACCTGGTGGGAGATAATTAAATCATGAAAAAGGTTACCTCCATGCTGTTCTCATGATAGTGAGTGAGTTCTCACAAGATCTGATGATTTTGTGAGGGGCTTTTCCCCACCTTTGCTCTGTACTTCCTCTTGCTGCTGTCATGTGGAAAAAGGATGTGTTTGCTTCCTCTTCTTCCGTGTTTGTAAGTTTTCTAAGGCCTCCACACCATGCTGACCTGTGAGTCAATTAACCCTCTTTCCTTTATAAATTACCCAGTCTCAGATACATCTTTAGTAGTTACATGAGAATGAACTAATACAATAACAAACCACACCACATTTCAGCCTGGGTCTCTTCTGTTATTATAGAATCACATAGAGCCACATTTTTTTCCCTTTATAGGATTCACTTAGAAAATAGTAATAATTTGTGTAACTATTTGAATAAAATATGTCTCCCAACTAAACTGTGAAAGGATTATACATAATTTTGAGCTCAATTTTATCTTTAGGGAGTAGAAAAGCACCTGTCATTTATTGCCAAATTGAATAAATGACTAAAAATAAAAGCAAGCAGTAAATCAAGTCCAGCAAAGTATAAAAATAATTTTATACCAGGACCAAGTGGGATTTATCGCAGAAAGGCAAAATTACTTTAACATCTAAAAATCAAACACAAAAAAGCCCACCATATTAATATAAGTAAAAAAAAACATGATTATCTCAAATGATTCAGAAAAAAATACTTGAAAAAATCCAACACCCTTTCATGATAAAAATGTTCACAAGCTAGTAATAGAAGGTAATTTTCTTGACCTGATAAGAGACATATAGGAAAAAGTAAAACAAAGCTATTTTTACTTAAAATCAAGAACAAGTTAAGAATATCCACTCTTCCACTTCTATTTAAAATTCTACTGGTGGCCCTAGCCAAAACAATTAGGTAAGAAAAAGAAATAACAGGCTGGGCACAGTGGCTCATGCCTGTAATCCTAGCACTTTAGGAGGTCGAGGTAGGCAGATCACTTGAGGTCAGGAATTCAAGACCAACCTGGCTATCATAGTGAAAGCACATCTTTACTAGAAATACAAAAATTAGCCAGGCATAGTAGTATGCACCTGTAATTCCAGCTCCTCAGGAGGCTGAGGTGGGAGAATCACTTGAAGCAGGGAGACAGAGGTTGCAGTGAGTCAAAATTGCACCACTGTATGTCAGCTTGGGTGACAGAGTGAGACTCCATCTCAAAAAAGAAAAGAAAAAGAAATAACATCCAGATTGAAAAATAAGAAATAAAATTAGTTCTTTTTGTATATAACATGTATTTACATAGAAAAATCCTAAGTAGTCTAGTACAAGTTATTAGAACTAATAAATGAATTCAACGAGATTTCAGACTGAAAGATCAATACAAAAATATGAGTATATTTATATAACAATGAATATTTCAAAAATAAAATTAAGAAAATAATTTTTATCTTTAATGGCATCAAGAACAAAATGTTTAATAATAAATTTAATAAAAGAAGTATAAAACTTGTATAATGAAAGCTACAAAAGAAGAAATTAATGAAAATATAAATAAGTGGAAAGACATACCATGTTGTCCTGGATCAGAACATAGTGTTCTCATGGATTGGAAAACATAATATTGTGAATACGGCAATACTGCCAAATTCACCTAAGAAGTCGTTGCAATCTCTATCTGAATACTAAATGCTAGATTGGTGTTTTTTGTTGAAACTGATAATCTGTTCATAAAGTTTATACAGAAATACAAGGGATTCAGAATAACCAAAACATAATTTTAAAAAATGTTTGAGTACTAACACATCCCCATTTCAAATTCATTACAAAGCTACAGTAAAGAAGAAATTATAGTGCTAGCATTAGAAAATATTATACATCAGTGGAAAAGACTTGAGAGCCCAGAAATAAATCTCTACAGTTAATGGTCAGTTGATTTTCAACAAAAATGTCAAGACAATTAAATGGTAAAGAATACTCTTTTCAACAAATGTTACTGAGTCAACGGAATATCCATATGCAAAAGAATGAAGTTGAATTCTCACCTCAATCGTACACATATTAACTAAAGCTGGATCATATACTTAAAAGTAAGAGTTAAAATCTACAAACTACTTAGAAGAAAATATGAGAGTAAACCTCCTTAACTATTGATTAGACAATGTTTTATTTAAAAGGATAACAAAAGCATAATAAAAAATAGACAAATTGAACATAAATTTTTTTTGAATTGATTATGTGTTTTAATAATCCCATCAAGTGAGTGAAAGATAACTTACAGTTTGGGAAAAAATATTTACAAATCATATATCTGATTAAATACTTGTATCCAGAATGTACAAGGAACACTTACAACTAAATAATAAAAATAAAAATAGCCCAATTAAAGGCAGAAAAAGGGTTGAATAGACATTTTCCAAGGAAGATATATAAATGGTCAATAAGCACATGAAAAGATACTTATCATTACTCATTAGTGAATAGCAAATTAAAATCACAGTGGGATACCATTTTACTCCTACAAGAGTCAATCATGGATGTAATTAAAAAGACATACAATAACAAGTGTTGGCAAGGATGTGGAGAATTAGAATCTGCAGCCATTGCTGGTATTGATGTAAAATGGTGCAGCCACTTTGGAGAACAATCAGCAATTCTTTCAAAAATTTAAATATAATCATATGACTCAGTTATTCTGCCTAAAAGTGAAAACGTGTATTCCTACAAAACATCTACATAAATATTCATAGCAGTATTATTTAAAATAGCAAAAAGTGGAAAAAATGCAAATATCAACTAAAGAACAGGTAAGTACTAAGTAGCATATTCATAAACTGGAACATTGCTACACCTGGATGATTCTTGAAAACATTATACCAAGTTACAGAGGCCAGTGACAAATGCCACGTACTAGATTACTGAAAATCAAATGTCCAGAATAGCCAAATTTGTGGAGGGAATCTGATTAGAGGTTCATGAGGGATAGGAATGCTGTAGGGAGGCAATAGATATGGAGCTGGTTTTAGGTGGGAAGAAAATGTTCTAAATTTAGATTGTGGTAATGGTTTCACAACCCTATAAAATATTTTAAAACATTAAATTTTACACTTTAAATTGGTGAATTGCATGGTTTATGAATTATTTCTCAATAGGTGTTCAAGAAATATTGAATGAACAAATTAATACTCAAAATAATGGTAAATCAATATATGAAGATATTTAAACATACTAAGTATGCTAAAGTTTATTGTATGTTTAATGAAAGAAAATGTAAACTATTCTAATTACTATATTAATTAGACATCTCCAACCATTTCTAATGCAGGTTTGGAGGCCACTCACATTCAACAGTTTGAATGTGTAACCAATTTGCATCATTCCTTAAACAGCCTGTAGTTTTTTTCCAACCTTGAAGCAGAACTTGACTTTTCATCTTAGCCCTCTGACTTTACTTTCTAAAAATTTTTATATTTATTTCCTGATCTTTGAAAAAGATTGAAAAGCCCTCTGACTTCAAATGCACTGCCAAATCATTAGTGGGCTGTGTGTAGATTTTAGAAAAAGAAAAGGGGTTAGGGTCATATTTAATAGAGGACATTAAAAAAAAGTTTATAACAAATTCCATGTGTAAAATATTATGATAAATATCTCATTTGGTGCTTCAATCCTCCCATAAATTTCTTCTTCACCTGTCACATGTTTTTCACTTCTCTGTCAACTTTCCTTTGACAGTCTAAACCTATTTCTTCATGTCAACTTGCTTATGCAGAATTTCTTGGTGTTATTACAGTGCCAGCTGACCCATAGTCTCAGACATATAGCTTCTCTCTTAGTCTGTCTTGTGTTGCCCTAACAGAATTCTATAGACTGGATAATATATAAAGAAAATAAATTTATTTCTTACCGTTCTGGGGTCTGAGAAGTCTAAAAGCACAGTGCTTACATCTGGTGAGGGTCTTCATGCTGCAATATCCCATGGCAAGAGAGCAGAAGGGCAAGCAAGCACATGCAAGAGAGCAGAACATCAGGGGCTGGCCTCACTTTTGTAACAACCCTGTCATGTGATAATCAACCCACTCCTGTGATAACAACATTAATCTATTTATGAGGGTAGAGTTGTCATGACTTAATGACTTTTTAAAGGCTGCACCTCCAAATACCATTATAGTGGCAATTAAATTTCAACATGAGTTTTGGAGAGAATATTGAAATCATAGCAGCTTCCAAATTTATTATGATTTACCTCAATAAAACTGTTGGTATTTTATTACTACACACACACACACTCACACACACACACACACACACACACACACACACACACACACANCACACACACACACACACACACACACACACACACACACAAACACATGGTTTATACATCCAGATCCTTATAAATAAATAAATATTATTAAGGTATTTTGAAAGACTGAATTTATTAATATGAATAATTAACATGTTCATAGTACAAATACTTAGTAATTTAACCAGTTTTATTAATATTTATTTACTAACACTATGCATCAGAAATCATGGTAGAAGGTGAGTATATCCAAATATGGAAGTCACAGTCCTTGCACATAATAGAAATTCACAATTCAGCTCTTTCACAAGCATGATCTGCATTTACATTACCCCAACTCTGAAAGGAAACTAAAGAAATATGAGAAAATTAAGGTTCTGGAAGATCATGATGAGTCATGCATCTACTGTCCAGATTTGTACTCACAGTTTCTAATAATAAATGCGTGTGTTTTTTTTTTTAATTGGGCCAGTGAATCACACTGACTATAAAAGTTTGCATACATTATCTTATTTAGGTTTTATATAATCCCATTTTTGGATTCAGAAACATTTAATCAGTATATCTTGGTAGGTATCATTAACCCCTGTATCTGTCAGGCAAGCTCATGTTTTTTCATCTATACATTACCTTAATTCCTCCAGCTATAACTACTTTGTTAATGAACTCAAGCAAAATATGAGGTGGTTGTGTAAGAAAAACTAACTGATATCAATAGAGTGGTTTATTTTGTTCATTGAAACTTTGTCCTATCTGAGTGTTGATCCTTAGCAGTTGGATGAATACTCAGATAGGACAAAGTTTCTCCCAGACTATACTCATTTCAAGAGAAAATCTTTCTAAATTCTTACCAACCTTCTATTCTTGTTTACATAAAACAGAATCCACTATTGCCAATTGATATGATTTGACTGTGTAGTCACCCAAATCTCATCTTGAATTCCCACATGTTGTGGGAGGAACCCAGTAGGTGTTAATCGAATCGTGGGGGTAGGTCTTCCCTGTGCTATTTTTGTGATCGTGAATAAGTCTCATCAGATCTGATGGTTCTATAAAGCGGAGTTTCCCTGAACAAACTCTCTTTTCTCTTGTCTGCCACCATGTGACAGGTACATTTCGCCTTCTGTGATGATTGTGAGGCCTCCTCAGCCACGTGAAATTGTGAAGTCCAATAAATCTCTTTTCTTTGAAAATTGCCCAGTCTTGGGTATGTCTTTATTGGCAGCATGAAAATGGACTAATACAGTAAATTGGTACCGGTAGAGTGGGGCACCACTGAAAAGATACCTGAAAATGTGGAAGCAACTTTGGAACTGGGTAACAGGCAGAGGTTGAAACAATTTGGAGGGCTCAGAAGAAGACAGGAAAATGTGAGAAAGTCTGGAACTTCTTGGAGACTTGTTGAATAGCTTTAACCAAAATGCTGATAATGATGTGGACAATGAAATCCAGGCTGAGGTAGTCTCAGATGGAAATGAGGAACTTGTTGGGAACTGGAGCAAAGATAACTCTTGTTACATTATCAGAGAGACTGGTGGCATTTTGTCCCTGCCCTAGAGATTTGTGGAGCTTTCAACTTGAGAGAGATGATTTAGGGTATCTGGAGGAAGAAATTTCATAGCACTAAAAATGTGACTTGGGTGCTGTTCAAGACATTCAGTTTTAAAAGGGAAACTGAGCACAAAAGTTTAGAAAATTTTCAGCCTAACAATGTGATAGAAACAAAAATCCCATTTTCTGAAGATAAATTCAAGATGGCTGCAGAAATTGGCATAAGTACCAAGGAGCCAAATGTTAATCCCCAAGAAAATGGAGAAAATGTCTCTGGGACTTGTCAGAGGTCTTCACAGCAGCTCCTTTCATCACAGGCCTAGAGGTCCAGGAGAAGAAAAATGGTTTTGTGGGCTGGGCCCAGAGTTCCTGTGCTGTGTGCAGCTTAGGGACTTGGTGCCCTGCATCCTAGCCACTCTAGCTATGGCTGGAAAAGGCCAACATAGAGCTCAGGTCATGGCTTCAGAGGGTGCAAGTCCTAAGTCTTGGCAGCTTCCACATGGTGTTGAGCCTATGAGTGCACAGAAGTCAAGAACTGACATTTGAAAACCTCTGCCTAGATTTCTGAGTATGTAAGAAAATACCTGAATGTCCAGGCAGAGGTTTGCTGCAGGGATGGGGATCTCATGAAAAACCTCTGCTAGGGCAGTGCAGATGGGAAATGTGGGGTTGGAGCCCCTTCACAACATCCCTACTGGAGTACCACCTAGCATAGCTATGAAAGGAGCGCCACCATCCTGCAGGCCTCAGCATGGTAGATCTACTGATAGCTTGCACCGCACACGTGGGAAAGCCACAGACAGTCAACACCAGCCCATGCAAGCAGCCAGGAAGAGGCTATACCTTGCAAAGCCACAGGGGTGGAGCTGCCCAAGATCATAGAAGCCTACATCTTGCATAAATGTGACCCAGATGTGAGACATAGAGTCAAGGAGATGATTTTGGAGATTTAAGATTTGACTACCCTACTAGATTTTGGGTTTTCATAGGACTTGTAGCCCCTTTGTTTTGACCAATTTCTCCCATTGGGAATGGTTTTGTTTACATGTACTCACATTGTATCTAAGAATTAATTAACTTGCTTTTGATTTTACAGGTTCATAGGCAGAAGGGCCTTTGCCTTGTCTCAGATGAGACATTGGATTGTGGACTTCTGAATTAATGCTGAAATGAATTAAGGCTGAAGGCATGATTGATTTTGAAATGTGAAGACATGAGATCTGGGAGGGACCAGAGGTGAAATGATGTGGTTTGGCTGTGCCCCCACCCAAATCTCATCTTGAATTCCCACATGTTGTACCAGGGACCCAGTGAAAAGTAATTGAATCATGAGGGTAGGTCTTTCGCTTGCTGTTATCATAGTAGTGACTGAGTCTCATGAGATCCAATGGTTCTATAGGGGGAGTTTCCCTGCACAAGCTCTCTTTTCTCTTGTTTGCTGCCATATGAGAGATGCCTTTCACATTCCTCCATGATTGTTAGGCCTCCGGGGCCACATGGAACTATAAGTCCAATAAATCTCTTTCCTTTGTAAATTGCCCAATCTGGAGTATGCCTTTATCAGCAGCATGCAAGCAAACTAATACACTAATTTGAGATAAATGTAATTAATTACAGGACAATCAACATGTGGGTAGAATTTTGGTGTGATAGTAAGTGGGGCCAACTCATTTTGATGCTTTACAAGGTTTCTGGGACCACATATTTTGGTTTGAAGAAAGAAAAAAACAGCACTGTATATTATTTGCTGATTCAGAATATATATTACCTCCTGAAGAACTGTTCCAAAGTATCTCAAGGTATGTCTTCCAGCAGGTGCTGTAACTGTCTTCAGTATTATTTCCCTATGGTGGTTTCTAATTCAGATGATTTCTAAGTGATGAGGTATATAATGAAGGCAGTGAATTCTATGACCATAGGCGCTACTGCCTTACACTTTTGCAAGATGAGTTTCTTAATCAGAATAAATATTATAAATAATAAATATTATGCTATTAAATATTTTATGAGATATGAGTGTAGTTGTTACTGTTCTTAGAAATATAGTAGGCAAGAAAATTATAATCGTATACCAAATACGTATTTACTACAATAAGAAAAAATTTCCTTTTCATGGGCTATTAGAAGGAAGTCTGGTATGAGGTGATTTGTTACTTAATCATGTAGCCTTACGGAGGGCTTGGGGCCAGACATTGCTGCTGTTAAATCAGGTAAAAATTGGTGGCGAAAAGTCAGCTTCAATGATGGCCAGCTTGTGTTTCTGTGTCTACTTATTATCTCTATTCCTTCTACTGTAACCATTTGTTAATGAACTTATTACACAAATTCTGGGGTGATTAAAGAAAAAAGGCTGACTGATAGCTGTACAATACTTTATTTTGTTAACTTCATTACTGAGCATATCCTCAGCAGCTGCATAAGCTCTTTTGTGGGACAAAATTTCTACCAAACTGAACTCATTCCAAAAGCCAATTTCCAAATATTTTGCCAAATCTCCATGCTTATCCCTTCCAAGTACATGATTATCTTTACGACCCATTTTTAGGTGATTCTTTAACACTTAAGTATAAGCTAACTTTAGAATATACATATTTCCAAGAAAAAAATGTATATTTTGCCTATAAGGAAGCTTAATCTGTTGATTTTTAGGGCCAAGTCCAGGTGGAGGTCATGATACAATGATAGTCCATTTCCAGAAAGCACAGCCATATTGCATAAAGCCATTTGCAGGCTAAGCTGGTGGGACTTGTATATCATCCCTATTATGCACAGACACTTTAAACACTAAGGTGCCTAACAAAACGGCCAGATGACAATGCTGTCTATGAAGAAAGCTAAAGGAAACTTGCTTCCTGTAGGTAACTGCTGCAATTTACAATTTTCACACAAATAGAAATTGAGATCACATACCAACAGCAAATCTTATTGCAGAAAACACTGAAGGGTGTATTTACAAATAAGAAAAATTATTCAGTAAAGAACAACTGAGGGTGCTAGAAAAAAAAAAAAAAAAGAAAGAAATTGGTAAACAACTGGGAAAATACAAAACAGCAATATAATTTGAAAAATTGTATAATTATACATTATATATATATAATTTCAGTGTATACTATGTATATATTCTAATATGTAAACCAATTATTGAGAAAGTGTAAAATTCAGATATGTTCTATTTAAAGGAAATGTAATTTAAAATATACATACAGAAAGAATGAAAAATAAAGAGAAAAGAACATAGCAGGCAAATACTGACCAAAATAACGCCAGAATAGTGATATCGGTTGGCTGTGTCCTCACCCAAAATCTCATCTTGAATTGTAATCTAAATTGTAATCCCCATGTGTTTGAGGAGGGACCTCATAGGAGGTGATTAGATCATTGGGGTGATTCCCCCATGCTGTTCTCATGACAGTGAGTGAATTCTCACAAAATCTGATGGCTTTATAAGGGGCTTTCCCCACTTCACTCATGCACTTATCTTTCCTGCTATCATGTAAACAAGGACGGGTTTTCTTCCCCTTCCATCGTGATCCTAAGTTTCCTGAGGCCTTTCCAGCCATGTGGAACTGTAAGTCAAGTAAGTATTTTTCCTTTATAAATTACCCTGTCTCGGGCAGTTCTTCAGAGTGGTGTAGGAACGGACTAATACAGATAGCTATTTTAGAAATAGAAATCAGAGGACTTGGAGCAAGATGGATAAATAAATGCCTTCAGTGAGTGTCCCCCCTGCAGGAGCATCAATTTGAACTATCCCCCTGAAAAAAAAAAAAAAAAAAAAAACACCTTATAAGANAAAAAAAAAAAAAAAAAAACACCTTATAAGAGCCAACAATTGAGTTATCACAGTGTCTGGTTTTAACTTCATATCACAGAAACATATGAAGATTTTAACTTCGTATCACAGAAAGAGTCACTGAAGAAGAGAGGAAAGACTATCTTGAATTGAAGACACCACCCCTCCTCCATCCCCTGGCAGCAGCTAAGTGGTGTGGAGAGAAAAACGTGTGCACTTGAAGGAGGGGAAGTGCAGTTATTATAAGATTTTTTGCATTGGAACTCAGTGCTGCCCCATCACAATGGAAAACACCAGGCAGAACTCTGTGGGTGCCAATGGAGGGAGCATTTAGACCAGCCCTAGCTAGAGGAAATTTGCCCATCACCAGAGTTGGAACCTGAGTTGCATTAATGCTTGCTACCATGGGCTTGAGTGCTCTGGGATTCTAAATAAACTTGAAAGCAGGTCTAGGCCACAGGGACTGCAATTCTTGGGCAAGTCCTGGTACTATGCTGGACATGGAGCCAGTACACTTGAGGGACATAGGACCTAGGGAGTAATCTTCAATCAATCCATTTGTTTGTGTCCTTTATTATTACAAGTAAGCCATGGTAGATTGTTTGTTTCATGTTTTTTTCATTAAAAGATAGATTAAAGTATAAGTTGATTGGAAGGAAATAGACTGACATACAAGGATGAGAGTCATCCAAAATGAATATATTAAAAACTGCACAAATTGTATTGCAATTACAAAATTAACTGTTTCTATATTTGTGTGTTTATTTGACTAATGTGTTTCAACCCATCTTTAAATGTGATAAAGCAAAAATCTTTGAGAACAAAGAACAATTGGGTCATCACTGCATACTTTTCAAGGCCTGACACATGATAGTTTACTTGTTACTTAGTTATAATATAATATTTATTAGATTATTACTTATTAATTATAGTAAATGAAAAACTATTCAGACAGATATCAGATAACTAAGGTCTAGCTGACAGCAATCCAGCATGTGCCAAATACTTGATTGATATCTTGATCATTATATTTGGGGGAAAAAAACAGTAGACCAGTGGGTGTTTCCCATGGTTTTACTAACCCTTATTCTAATTTAAGATAAAAGTAATAGTACTGAATTCAGATTTAATTTGAAACGAGCGTTTTCATAAATAGTTGATATTTTTTAACCAGTATTTCCAGTACCATTAGTTGAAGTGGCTTTTCTTTCCCTATTTAATTGCCTTAGCAGCTTTCTATATGTGTGGGGTTATTTGAGGACTTTCTTTTCAGTTCCATTGCTCTATTCATTTACCTTTACACTATTTCCACGGTTTTTATTACTGCAGTTTTATTTGAATTCCAAAATAATCTAGAACAACTCCTGCAAATTTGTCCATTTCAAGTGTTTTGTTTATTCAAGGTTCTTTGTATTTTTCAAACCAATTTTAGAACCAATTTATCAATTTTAACCAAAAAAAGCCTATTGGAATTTTTATTAGGACTGCATTTAATCTATGTATTATTTGCAGAGTGATTGACATCATACTTTGTTATTGTCTTCCAAGCCACGAAGATGACATATCTCTCCATTTATTCAGTCTTATTGAATTCACTCAGCAATATTGTATAGATTTCAGTGTAAAGCTCTTGCACATCTTATGTTAATTCGTGTTTTATTTTTTATTCTATCAAAAATGCCTTCTATATTCCATTTTCCAATTTTTCTCCTTACATGCAGAAATACAGTTAATTTTTGACTCTACCTTGTATTCAAAAGCTTGTTAAATTCACTTCTGATCTGTTGATTCATTGGGGTTTTTAGTGGATACTATCATGTTGTCTGGGAATAAAGGTAGCTTTATTTCTTTCCCTCCAGTCTTAATTCCTTTTATTTATTTGTCTTGCTTCCTTGTATTGGCATGTCACTATGTTGATAACTGTAGGTTTTTTAAGGTGCATTTTATCACATTGAGGAAGTTCTCCCTGTTGGTAATATGCTGAGAATGCATTTTAATTTTTGTAAATGAGAGTTTATTGTATTGTTTTTACTTTATTCTGTTAATAATCAATATAATTGATTAATTTTAAATATTAAACCATTTTTGGGATAAATTCCATTTAGATATAATATACTTTTTACATATTGCTGTGTGCAATTTGCTAATATTTTGTAAGGATTTTTGCATCAATTTTCATGTTGGTCTGTAATTTTCAATGTCTTTGCATAAAAGTTATACAATATTAATATTATTTTTTCTTTAAAAGTGAATATAATTCAGTGAATCCAGCTGGTCCTAGAGAATAATTAGTGTATTTTTCAAATGTAGAGAATAATAATAAAATAATTCTTACAAATAATTATTTTGTCAATCTTTAGCACTAGCCTCTATTTTTCTCTCATTTTTCATATAATTGTTTAATATTGTGAATAAAAAAGAGAACTAAGACAGCAAATATGTCACTAAAATCCCATCAAAGCATTTCACTTTCCCTGATGAATAAAGCTGGCTGGACAAAATAGAACATCAACTGCTAAAGGAATCACTGAAATGTAGTATTATAAACTATGCACTTAACAAAGATCTAACACCCAGAAATTATAAGGAACTTAAACAAATGTACAAGCAATAAACAAAGAACTCTATTAAGAAGGAGGTGAAGAACATGTAGAGACACTTTTCAAAAGAAGATATACATGAGACCAACAAGTATATAAAAAATGCTCAACATCATTAATCATTAGAGAAGTGCACATCAAAACCACAATGAGATACTGTCTCACATTAGTCATAATGGCTATTAGTAAGAAGTCAAAATATAACAGATGCTGGCAAGATTGTGGGGAGAAGGGAATGTTTATACACTGCTGGTGGGAATACAAATAAGTTCAGGAATATGTAGAAAACAGTGTGGCAATTTCTAAAAGAACTTAAAACAGAATTACCATTCCACCCAGCAATCACACCACTGGGTATATGCCCAAAACAATACAAATCCTTCTACCATAAAGACACGTGCACGCATATGTTGATAATCGCACTATTCGCAATAGCAAAGACACGGAATCAACCTAAATGGTCATCAATGGTAGACTGGATAAAGAAAATTTATCCATGGAATACTACGCAGCTATAAAATTGAATGAGATAGTATCCTATCAGTAATATGGATGGAGTTATAGGCTATTATCCTAAGTGAAGTAACACAGAAACAGAAAACCAAATACTACGTATTATCCCACTCACAAAGTGGGAGATAAATATCAAGTACATATATGTACACAAAGATGGGAACAATAGACTCGAAGGCCTACTTGAGGGTGGAGGGTAGAAAGTGAGGATCGAAAAACTACTTGTTGGATACTATGCTTATTACCTGGGTGATGAAATAATCTGTATACTAAACACCTACGACATGCAATTTACCTATATAACAAACCTGTACATGTACCCCTGTAGTAATACTACTACTTTTTATAAAACTTTTATTTTAGGTTAAAATAAAAGTTGAAAATCTAAACTAATATAAAACCTAAAATAAAGGTTTTTTTAAAAAGTAGTATTAGTACAGGAAGTCAGTTGTTCTGATTCCTTTTTATTAAGGCAAGGTTGTCAAGGATCAGGAGCTTTTATGTGGGTAAGACAAATGGAACAGTATTTTTTGAAATTAAAGTAGAGTACATTCATCTATTAAAAAGGATGTAAATGTTAGTATAATCTTCCTTGCAATCAGAATTTCCTCTTAGCTAATTGAGAAATGGATATATAGAAATTCACATATCTACATCTTCCATATCTTCCTCCCTATTCTGAGACTGCTTCCTTATTCTTAGAAAAGTGTAGATTAAGCTATAATCAGTAACAACTATTTGTTTGTCTAATTTCTATTGAACTAGTTAATATTGCAGAAGTTTAATTCTACAAATATCAGTCTAGTTAGCATGTTTAACACACAAGCATACACACACAGACACACACACATCACACATATTTGAAAAATATCACACACAGTAATGGCATGTAATATGTGAAAAACATCCACTGTCCTTCAAGGAGAAAAATTCAGGAAAAAAATACAACCCTTGTTTATGCAGCTCATCACATACAAAATGCAATACTGGTCTGTTATTATATTGTTCCCCACTGACTCTGCCTTTATGCAGCTCTTTGGCCAGCATTTTTAGATACTTTGCCAAGCAGAGTGATTCACATTTTTATTTTTCATATATGGAAGGTGCTTCATAGTTCTTCCTGATTAAAGTGGTAACATTCCTAAAATATTTATTAACAAACTGATTATCCTTTGCTATTCAAGAGGTATTAATCTAGACAATGTGACCGTATTTTCTGGTTGCTCTCACAATGACATTAACAATGAGATTCAGTTTTTTAAGTTACAGTTTCGGTTTGCAATCATTATCATTCCTGGTTCTTAGTTGAAAATAAATGGATTCATTTTGGCTAGTTTTAGTAGAAAGGAGTATGGACAGCTTTTCCAAATTCTCATCAGAGCTGAAGCATTAACTCTTGTTTGAACCTCAAAGAACAAGTCACTTAAAAGATGCTTCGAATTCCGCCACGGTCAGGCTATTATAACACTAGAAAGCCATAGCAAAAGCTGCTGTTTCCAAGGGATTTTGTCTTTCTGACAATCCTACCAGAAAAAGAAAAGAAAAATCCCATTCTTACAAAATCTAATCTGGGTTAAAAAGCCTTTGGTGTTCACATCTGATTGGCTCAACAGTGACCATGTAGTGAGCTAAAGCTGCAAGGGAATCTGAAAAAAAAAAAAAAATGTAGTTTTTATTATTCTATCTCCTGCACATGAGAAGTGGTTTTGAATAGGTATTGAGCAGTTCATTTACAATATAAAATAATCTTGGAGAGAAAATACTTCTTTCCTGAATAATTAAAGTTCTATTCTACCAGAGACCAGAGTAGAAAACACATAAAACATCCTGCAAGATAGCTTCCAAGCTCATCAATTTTCATCTTCTACCTGAAGCCACTGATAGAACTTCAATAGGGCATTATTACTTTCCAATGCTTCCAGATATTGGATTTCATAAAAATACCAGTGATTTTCAAACATATGTACCTATTAACTTTATTTCCCCATTAAGTGCATTGGTATGCCCATGCACCATTTACATGATGGAATGTATTTCTACCAAACGTAGATAATTTGGTAAGTCCACAAATGACTGTCAAGGGTAAATTCAAACGATGTCTAAACAGAAAGTAAAACATTGACTGCTCACTTCATGCTGAAAGGGACGTAGTAAAATCAATCTGCCACCAGGTGACATGTAGCATACCTTAATTTATGTTAGCATAAAGGAGTCTCAAGAACGGTTGAATTGCTTAAAATGTGTGACTTTAGTTGCCACATAGGGTTCCAGATTGTTCTTACTTCCAGATTGAGGTACTCTCTCCTCAATCCCTAACCATTTGACTACACTGTTAGCCACTGGCTGCTCTACCTCTTCCTCTAAGTAGATAATAAAAGTGTCCAACTCAATATTCTGCCATTGTGCGAAGCTGCCATGGCACAAAATTCTATGTAGGTGGAATGGACTTATTTTTAGCAACACACAGAAGCTTAAATTTTATTTTATGATATCATCAGTCTAGAATTTGAGATCTAGATTTGAGTCTTTCATGTTAATACTGTCAAAAAGATAAATTGTGTATTTCTCTTGCTCTGGCCCCTTTCTATTTGCTTTAAAATTGTCTGTGCTATCATTTGTTCAGTTCCTTAGAGTTTCAAACTCAGTGAACTTATGGTCAGTGGATCACAGAAGATAACCTGATTAACTTGTTTTGTCCCCATGTATCATAGACTACTTGCCATCCTCAGATTTTAAAAAGGCTAAATACATATCAATCTTCCTTGGCCAGACATTTAATTCTAAATATTTCACATGTTCCTAAAGGTCTGTACCTAATATTCATTCTCTGGACCTTATAACTGTGTAATTCAAGGTTCAACTTTGCTGACAAGGAACAGAAACCAACTCTAGAAAATTTATTTGATTTATTTCAAAGATTTATTTGAAAAATAGCTGGGGTAGAAAGCAGAAATCAAAGAAACAACTGAAAAGTGAGGCCAAGAGAAAAACTGAATCAGGAAATTTCTAGAGACCTTCACAACAGTAATAAACAGATATCCCTAAGAATTGTTCATCTAAGTAATTCTGTTCCATCAAATTCTTTTGTTACATTGTCAATTTTCAAATTTCTTGGGTAACTTCTCTGATTGGCTCAGTTTAAAATTGTTTTTATGAGAGTGGATTTGAGAGGGCAGAAGCCAGTTTGCATGGCAGTTAAGAGTTAGTGAGTTTCCTTGTGTTGAGGTTGTTTCCAGAGAAAAGGAAGCCATCATAATATATTACGTTCTTTTTTCAGGCCATCATGGTAGGGTAGTGAATCATTAATGGCACAGGTCATGCTTAACATGTCTCTGAAATTTCTTCTTGTCTAATAAGGATGTTTTCCTTCCCTCTCTACGTTTTCCTTAATATTAGTAGTTATATAAAACTCTCAGTATTGCCCATTAAATATGGATGATATATTAGTCTCCTTTAGAGTCTACCAATTGTATTCTTTATCAATACTTTTGCTGAAATCATGATTCAACAAGCCATTATTAAAATTTTTCCCTTGTAGGGCTGAACTATTTATTTCAGCTAATTTAATAGCTGTTAAATATTTCAACACATGTAAAATCTATAAAATGTATATTTTGTTAGATTAAAATTTTATTTCACTTGCCTAGAGCTAATTTTCATTTGCATTTAAAAAATTTATCAGAAGTGTGTTGAGAATGGAAAATAGCACGTTTCTGAAGTAACTATTTAGTCATTTAGTTATTAGTTTTATTTAGAGTTTCCCTAAGGTTGAATACAAACAAAATTACTAGACAAGAAAGGTCATTGCTTTTAGACAAGATTCAAGAAAGACAAGAATTGCAAGATCGTGGCACCTAATCCTATTTTTTACTTTTCCCTTCTGGCTCTGGAGCACTTTTATTCATGCCATGGTCATTTGAATGTCATTGAGTTGGATGCTGTGTTTGTGCAAAGCACTTGGCAGGATTGTGTAAATGTAAAAAAAAAAACACTGGAGAAGCTGTTGTCAAAGAAAAATTATTTTGTGATTTCTAAATGAAGGTAGCTTGGATAATTGCTACATCTGTCACATGAAATAAACTATTTGATTATACTTCCACATCTCTAAATAACATCAATGATTTTACAGTTTTCTCCATTGCACATTTATATTGTTCATTTGGCTGTATAACACTGTTGCCTAGCCTTTGAGACATTTTTGGGAAAAATACCAAGTGTTTCTGCTCTATTCCACTTATTTGCAATAATTTGTGACTGGCATAAACTCTAACAATAAACAGACACTTTTCATGGGAAATAGTTTGTAAGTTACATTAATTAATAATGTAAAGAGGTATGATTAGAAAATGTTGTAAAGTTAAAAAATCGACGGCTAATCCACACAAAAGCTATGCATACCAATTTATCACTAGATTAATATACAAGGAGAACAAACTGAGAATGGGGGCTTGAAAGAATAACTTCAAAGAGGGATAGGAATAACTTCAATAAGGGCTTGAAAGAATAAATTCAATGAGGAATTAGACCTTGAGGCATGTGTATTTTCTTAGCCATGGTACAAAACAAACTGAAAAAATGAATATCGTATTATCAAGACATGGTACTGGACAATCAAGTATAAGACACAATATTCATCTTTAGGCTGTAAAGAAACATACTTTTGCTGTGCTCTTTATTTCCATTTTAATTAAATCCATAAATGTACAAATTAAGTAGAAGCTACTAAACACAATTTGACTGTGTCAATCACATAAGAACATAGGATATAATCTTGGCTGCTAATAGTCTTTACAACAAGACAGAGAACATTTGTGTAGGTGCAGACATTTATTATATTCATTATATCCTGCATTTTTAGATAAATATCTGCATTGGGCACAAAGAAAATAACTAATAATTTTAATATTTTGAATGTAAAGTATGAATAACAAGGATGAGATTTATTTGGCACAAGTAAATGTAAAAGAATTATTTGGATGACTAGTGTCTCCTGCTATAAATTACCCATATGAATTTATAACAGATGCCAGGACAAATGACATGTAGGCACTAATGGATATGAAATAAAGTTTATTACTCACACAGTAGGCCACAAAATTGTTCCCCAAGGTGAAGGGCTCAGATTTTGAAAGAATTGAAATGAGAAAAGCAGAGAGTGTAAGTTGGGGTCCTTATAATGGCTAGGGGATGTGCCTGGAGAACAGACCACATGCAGGGTGGGAATTTACCACGGAGTTTGTACCCAGCCTCAAAGGATGAGTGGAGCACACAAACTCCCTTATTGTAGTTGCCCATTGCGGGGTAGCAGGAAAGAAAGATGGAAATCTAAAACTTGCCAGGTCAAATACTAAAAGACTAAAATTAATTATTAGACTAAAAGTTGAAGAAATCATCAGTCGTTTTAGAAGCTGAGGCCCAGTGAGGAGAAGCTGGGGACAGTAGGTGAGAAAATTGCTGTAAATTTAAGAAGAATTTGGGCAAGGCCTGAGTACTATCTCAGGGAGTCAGCCCTCCAAGAGACTAGGAGATGAAGTGTACTAAGTTAAGAGGTAATTGAGAAGGAGAGGATTTGAGGATGGTTTTGACGGGTCTACTTAGCAGATGTCACTTGTAATAATAATTAGTTATTTTACCTAATACTCTTGTTCATTGTACCTCACCCCTTAATAGGCCCCACTGCATGTTGTTCCCCTCCCTGTGTCCATGTGCTCTCATTGTCCAGCTCCCACTTATAAATAAGAATATGTGGTGTTTGGTTTTCTGTTCCTGCATTAGTTTGCTGAGGATAAAGGCTTCCAGCCCCATTCAAGTCCCTGCAAAGTATATGATCTCCTTCCTTTTAATGGCTGCATAGTATTCCATGGTGTGTGTGTGTGTGTGTGTGTGTGTGTGTGTGTGTATTTGTTTATCCAGTCTATCATTAATGGGCATTTGGTTGATTCAATGTCTTTGTATTGTGAATAGTGCTGTAATGAACATACACATGCATGCATCTTTGTAATAGAATAATTTATATTCCTTTGGGTATATACTCAGGATTACTGGTTCGAATGGTATTTCTGCTTCTAGATCTTTGAGGAATCCACCACACAGTCTTCCACAAAGGTGGAACTAATCAATATTCCTACCAACAGTGTAAAAGTGTTTTATTTCTCTGCAACCTTGTCAGCATCTGTTGTTTCCCAAACTTTCAATAATTGTCATTCTAACTGGCGTGAGATATTGTAGTTTATTTGCACTTCTCTAATGATCAGTGATGTTGATCTTTTTTTCATATGTTTGTTGGCTGCATGGATGTCTTTTTTTGAGAAGTGTCTGTTTATGTCCTTTGCCAACTTTTTAATGGGGTTGTTTTCTTGTAAATTTGTTTGAGTTCCTTGTAAATTCTGGATATTAGACGTTTGTCAGACAGATAGGTTGCCAAAATTTTCTCTCAGACTGTAGGTTGTCTGTTCTTATGATGAGAGTTTCTCGTGCTGTGTAAAAGCTCTTTAGTTTAATTAGATCCCATTTGACAATTTTGGTTTTTGTTGCAATTGCTTTTGGTGAGTTCATCATGATATCTGCCTGTGGCTATGTTGTGAATGGTATTTCCTAGATTGTTGTCTAGAGTTTTTACAGTTTTGGGTTTTACATTTAAATCTTTAATCCATCTTGAGTTAATTTTTGTATAAGGTGTGAGGAAGGGGTCCAGTTTCAATTTTCTGCATATGGCTAGCCAGTTCTCCCAACACCATTTATTAAACAGTGAATCCTTTCCCCATTGCTTATTTTTGTCAGGTTTGTAGAAGATCAGATGTGCAGAAGAAGTGTGGTCATATTTCTATTTATTCTGTTCTATTTGTCCATGTGTCTGCTTTTGCAACAGCACTATGCTCCTTTGGTTATTGTTGTCTGATAGCATGGCTTGAAGTCTGTTAGCATGATGCCTCCAGCATTGTGCTTCTTGCTTAGAATTGTTTTGACTATATGAGCCCATTTTTTTTTTGTTTCATATGGATTTTAATATATGTTTTCTAATTCTGTGAAGAATTTCAGTGGTAGTTTAATGGAAATAGCATTGAATATATAAATCACTTTGAGCAGTATGGCCATTTTCATGATATTGATTCTTCCTATCCACAAACATAGAATATTTTTTCATTTATTTGTGTCCTCTCTGGTTTCCTTGAGCAGTGGTTTGTAGTTCTTCTTGAAGAGGTCCATCACTTCCCTTGTTAGCTATGGTCATAGGTATTTTATCTTCTTTGTAGCAATTGTGAATTCATGATTTGGCTCTCTGCTTGCCTGTTGTTGGTGTATTGGAATGTTCTGCATATTGATTTTGTATCCTGAGATTTTGCTGAAGTTGCTTATCAGTTTAAGAAGATTTTGAGCTTTGACAAAGGCATTTTCTAGATATAGGATCATGTCATCTGCAAACAAAGACAACTAGGCTTCCTCTCTTCCTATTTGAATATCCCTTATTTCTTTCTCTTTCCTAATTACCCTGGCCAGAACTTCCAATACTATGTTGAACAGGAGTGATGAGAAAGGGCATCCTTGTCTTGTCCTGGTTTCAAGGGTAATGCTTTAAGCTTTTGCCCATTCAGTGTGATATTGGCTGTGGGGTTGTCATAAACAGCTCTTATTATTTTGAGATGTGTTCCTTCAATACCTAGTTTATTGTGAGTTTTTAACATGAAGGTATGTTGGATTTTATTGAGGGCCTTTTCCATGTCTATTGAGATCATCATGTGGTTTTTGTCTTTAGATCTGTTCATGTGATGAATTACATTATTGATTTGCATATGTTGAACCAGACTTGCATCCCAGGAATGAAGCCAACTTGATTGTGGTGGATAAGATTTTTTCTGTGCTGCTGTATACAGTTTGCCAGTATTTTATGAGATTTTTTGCATCAATGTTCATTGGGGATATTGTTCTAAGGTTTTCTTTTTTTGTTGTATCTCTGCTAGGATTTTGGTGTCAGGATGATTCTGGCCCCATAGAATAAGTTAGGGAGGAGTCCCTCCTTTTCAATTGTTTGGAATAGTTTCAGAAAAAAATGATTATCAATTCCTCTTCATATTTCTGGTAGAATTCAGCTGTAAATCCATGTGGTCCTTGGCATTTTTTGGTTGGCAGGCTATACTGCTTTAATTTCAGAACTGGTTATTGGTCTATTCAGGGATTCAATTCCTTCCTTATTCAGTCTTGGAAGGTTGTAGGTATCTAGGAATTTATCCATTTCTTCTAAATTTTCTAGTTTATTTTCATGGATGTGTTTACAGTATTCTCTGATGGTTGTTTGTATTTCTGTGGGGTTAGGGTGATATCCTCTTTATCAGTTTTTATTGTGGCTATTTAATTCTTCTCTCTTTTATTCTTTATTAGTCTACCTACTGGTTATTTTATTTTTTCAAAAAAATCAGCTCCTGAATTGATTGATGTTTTGAATGGGTTTTTATATCTTTATCACCTTCAGTTTCACTCTGATCTTCATTATTTCTTGTCTTCTGCTAGGGGTTTGTTTGCTCTTGGTTCTCTAGTTCTTTCAGTTGTGATGTTACAGTGTCAATTTAAGATATTTATAGCTTTTTGATATGGGAATTTAGTGCTAAAAACTTCCCTCTTAACACTGCTTTAGCTGGGTCACAGAGATTCTGGTACATTGTCTTTTTGTTCTCATTGGTTTCAAAGAACTTCTTGATTTCTGCCTTAATTTCATATCTACCCAGGAGGCATTCAGAAGCAGTTTTTCAATTTCCATGTGGTTATGTTCTTTTGAGTGAATTTTTTAATCTTAACTTGTAATTTGATTATGCTGCAGTCTGAGAGACTGTTTGTTATGATTTCGGTTATTTTGCATTTGCTGAGGAGTGTTTTACTTCCAATTACGTAATCAATTGTAGAGTAAGTACCATATGGCACCAAGAAGAATGCATATTCTGTTATTTTGGGTGGGAGTTCTGTAGATATCTATCAGATGTACATAATCCAGAGCTGAGTCCAATTCCTAAATATCGTTGTTAATTTTCTGTCTTGATTATCTGTCTAATATTGATAGTGGGTGTCAGAGTTTCCGCTATTATCGTTTGGGAGTCTAAATCTCTTTGTAGGTCTCTAAAGGACTTGCTTTATGAATCTGGGTATTCCTGTATTGGATATGTATATATTCAGGACAGTTAGCTCTTCTTGTTGAATTGACACCTTTACCATTATGTAATGCCTTTCTTTGTCTTTTTTGATCTTTGTTGGTTTAAAGTCTGTTTTGTCAGGAACTAGGATTGCAACCCTGCTTTTTTCTTTTTTCCATTTGCTTGGTAAATTGTCCTCCATCTTTTTATATTGAGTCTATGTGTGTCTTTGCATGTGAGCTGGATCTCTTAACTACAGCACATAGATGGATTTTGACTCTTTATCCAGCTTGCCACTCTGTGTCCTCTAAATTGAGGCATTTAGCTGATTTACATTTAAGTTTAGCATTGCTATGTGTGAATTTGATCTGGACATCATAATGCTAGTTGGTTATTTTACAAACTCGTTTATGTATTTGTTTCATAGTGTTACTGGTCTGTGTACTCAGTGTGTTTTATGTAGTGGCTGGTAATGTTTTTCCCTTTTCATATTTAGTGCTTCCTTCAGGAGCTCTTGCAAGGGGGGGCCTGGTGGTGACAAATTCCCTCATCATTTGCTTGTCTTAAAAAGATCTTATTTCTCCTTCACTTATGAAGTTTAGTTTGGCCAGATATGAAATTCTACATTGGAAAATTTTAAATTTTTTTTAGGAATGTCGACTATTGGCCCCCGACTTCTTCTGCTAAGAGGTCTAATGTTAGTCTGATGGGCTTCCCTTTATAGGTGACCTGGTCCTTCTCTCTGGCTTCCCTTTAACATTTTTTTCTTCGTTTTGGCCTTAGAGAATCTGATTATGTGTCTTGGGTTGATCTTCTCATAGAGTATCTTACTGGGTTCTTTGAATTCCCTGGACTTAAATATTGGTCTGTCTTGCTAGTTTGGGGAAATTCTCCTGGATGACTTCCTGAGTATGTATTCTAACTGGGTTTCATTCTCCCTATCTCTTTCAGGTACCTCATCAGTCATAGGTTCAGTCTTTCTACATGATCCCATAATACTCGGAGGTTTTGTTGGTTCCTTTTTATTCTTTTATCTCTAATCTTGTCTGTCTTTATTACTTAGGCAAGATAATCTTCAAGCTCTGATACCCTTTCTTCTGCTTAGTCTATTCAGCTATTAATACTTGTGCTTGCATTATAAAGTTTCTATGTTGTGTTTTTCATCTATATCAGATCATTTATGTACCTCTCTAAACTGGTTATTCTGATTAACAGCTCCTATAATGTTTTGTCATGGTTCTTAGATTCTTTGCAGTGAGGTAGAACATAATCCTTTAGCTCAGTGAAGTTCATTATTACCCATCTTCTGAAGCCTATTTCTGTCAATTCATCAATTTCGGCCTCAGCCTAGTTTTGTGCCCTTGCTGGAGATGTGTTATAATCAATTGGAGAAGAAGAGGCACTCTGGCTTCAAGAATTTTTAGCATTTTTGTGTTGATTTTTTTCTCATCTTCATGTGTTTATCTACCTTTGATCTTTGAGGCTGCTGACTTTTGGATGGCATCTTGATAGGGTCTTTTTCTTTGATGTTTGTGTTGTTGCTTTCTGTTTGTTTTTCTTCTAGTAGTCAGGCCCATCTTCTGTAGAGCTGCTGTGATTTGCTGGGCGTTCACTCCTGACCCTGGAGATATTACCAGTGGAGTCTGCAGAGCAGCAAAAATGCCAACCTGCTCCTTCCTCTGGGGGCTTTGTTCCAGAAGAGCACAAGACTGATGCCAGCTGGAACACCCCTATATGCAGTGCCTGGAGACTCCTGTTGGGAGGTCTCACTCAATTAAGAGGACTGGGATTTGGGACCCACTTAAATAAGGAGTCTGTCTACTCCTTGGCTAGGCAGGTATGCTGCACTAGGGGAAATCCCCTCATCTGGGCTGCCATGACTCTCCAGTGTAAGCAGGCAGAAAAGACTAAGATTGCTGATCCATGATGCCACAGCTTTCCTTCCTCCTGGATACTACTCTCAGGGTGATCAGAGTTCTGTCCTTGAATCCCTGGCTGGGGATGCTTAGGTTCCCACAGGGAGATTCTGCTCAATAAGAAGGAGTGGATCAGGGTCCCAATTAAAGAAGTGGTCTGTCCACAAACTGATCCAGCTGCTGTGCTATGCTGTGGGGAATTGCTCTTGGTCCAGACTGCCCAGTCTCACTGGCACCATTGGCAGGCGAAAGCTGCTAACTGCAGCCGCAGTCATGGAAGCCACCTCTCCCTCCTCAGGAACTTGGTCTTCTTATGCTGTCTCCAGCCAGCTGCACTGGCCGGTGGAGATTCCAAACCAGTGTGTTTTAGCTTGTGGGGTTCCATAGGAGTGAGGCTGCTAGACTTCCTGGCTTCAGCCCTCTCCCCATGGGGCAAGATGTATCACCTGCCTCATGGGAGTTCCCACAGCTGAAGTATACAAATACTCCTATGTCTCAGTGCCTGCTCACGTGGCCACCTACCCAAGTAACCTCTGTGAGTTTCCACATCTTTGTGCTTGGGACCCAAGGCTATGTTAGAGTGGGCTCAGTAGGGGACTTCCTGACCCACTGGTTGCAAGAATCTGTGGGAAAAGCATGGTTTTAGGGAGGAGAAGCACAATCCTTCACCACTTCCCTTGGCTAGGGGAGGGACTTCCCTTTTCCCTATGCAGCTCCCATGTAGGCCATTGCTCCACCCTGGTATTCTGCACTTTCCTTGGTTTGCACCAAACACTGAGTCAGTCCCAGTGAGAGAAACTTGGTTCCTCAATTGAAGATGCAGTGCTTACTTGCAGTTTTCATTCTTCTCAGTGGGATCTGCAGAGCAGAGCTGCTTCTATTTGTCCATATTGACTAGTCCCCCAGTGCTATGATTTTAATGTGTCTTCTCCCAAGTTCTTGTTAAAACTTAATCTCCATTATGGTGGTATTAAGAGTTGTGGCCTTTTGGGTAAGCAGAGCCTTTATGAATGGATTAGTGTCTTATAAAAGGGCTGGAGGGCCTAGCTTAAGCCCTTTTTGCCCTTCCGCCTTCTGCCATGGTAGGATAGTTTTCACCACTTCTGCCAGGTGAGGATACAGCAAGAAGGCCCTCACCAGACATAGAGTGCTGTTGCCTTGATCTTGGACTTCCCAGCCTCCAGAACCGTGCAAATGCATGTGGCTGTGTCACCACTCATGGGATGAAGGTTGCCACCAATGTTGCTAAGTAACAGGGAATGGAGGGACTGGCAAGGCAGCCCCTACTTTGAAGGGAGAATGGGTGTGGACCCAGAGCCACACAGTCTGCCGTGGAGGCCATCAGCCAAAAATGTTTTATAGTTGTTTAGTTAATAAGTCTAATGAAATGTGTTTCATATTTTTTAATAGAAAAATCCAGCTTTACTTTATATCTGTTCCAGTATGAGAATTCTTTTTATTTATGCTAGGACTGAATTAAAAATATGTTATTGAAACAGGATATTTTTTCTATTTTTAGGTCATTTCAATAAATTCTCATAGTTCCAACAGCCTCTTAGGGCTTAGTACTGACTGATATGTGGTTAAGAGGAAGAAATTTCTTAAGCAAGGTTTTAAGATATGGCATTTGGAAAATTAAGAAAAATTCATGAATGGTCTCTCTTACTTCACTAGCCAAAAAGTAAATTATACAATAATGGTATCATTTGGGTAGTTTTCAACCTAGGCATACAAAGAACTTAACTACAATTTGATTGACAAATGGACCAAAGCCCTGAGCAGACACCTCACCAAAGAAGATATGCAGATAACATAGAAAAAGATGCTCCACATCAGGTGTCATCAAGGAAATGCAAAGTAAAACAATAATGAAGTCCCACTACACACCTATTAGAACGGCCAAAACCCATAATACTGACAGCATCATATACTGGTAAGGATATGGAGAAACAGAAATTCTCATTCAATCCTGCTAGGAATAAAAATAATATAGTCACTTCTGAAGACATTTTAGCAGTTTTTTGCAAAACTAAACATACTTTTATGATATGATCCAGCAATCACATTCTTGGTATTTGCACACAAGAATTAAAAACGTATTTTCACATAAGTACACAAAAAATCTGTACTAATATATTTATAAATGTGTACACACAAGTACATAGAAACTTGTACATAAATGTTTATAGAGGCTTTATTCATAGTTGCCAAAACTGGGGAGTATACAAGATATCATTCAGTATGTGGCTAGATAAATAAACTGTGATACATCCAGATAATGTAATACCGTTCAGCACTAAAAAGAAACGAACTATCAAACCATGAAAAAACATGGAGGAAGCTTAAATATTTACTACTAAATGAAAGAAGCCAATCTGAAAAAAGCACGTAGTGTATGATTCCAACTATATGACATGCTAGAAAAAGCAAAACTATGGACATAGTGAAAAGATCAGTCAATTAAAATAAATAAATATTTTTTAAAAATCAGTGGTTTTGGCTGGGTGCGGTGGCTCACGCCTGTAATCCCAGCACTTTGGGAGGCTGAGGTGGGTGGATTACGAGGTCAAGAGATTGAGACCATTCTGGCCAACATGGTGAAACCCTGTCTCTACTAAAAATACAAAAAATTAGCTGGGCGTGGTGGCACATGCCTGTAATCCCAGCTACTTGGAAGGCTGAGGCAGGAGAATCACTTGAACCCAAGAGGCAGAGGTTGTGATGAGTAGAGAATGCGCCATTGCACTCCAGCCTGAGCAACGAGAGCGAAACTCCAACAATAAAAAAAAATTAGTGGTTTCTAGGCATTAAAGAGATAGGGATGGGGCTCGATCCACCATGGCCGTTTAGGAACAGCTCAGGATTGCAGCTCCCAGTGAAAGCGCAGAGGGTGAGTGGACGCCGCATTTTTATTGCCCACAGACTAGGAAATTCCCAGGTGGAGGAACTCCACAGGTCACCAGGGTGGCTGTTTTGGCCAGCGCGGCTGTGCCGCCCAGCGCCGCTGCTTTGCCCCACGCAGCTGCTTTGTCGGCGCCCCGGAGCAGCGGTTCTCCGTACAAAATACACCAGTCCGGGTGCCTCTTTGGCTGTCACTTGGAGCCACGGGAAGTCGCCCATTCGTCTGTTTAAAAAGGGGACTGAGCAGGGAACCAGGACAGTAGATTCCAGGGCAAA
>NW_016107389.1:2699367-2760495 GCF_001604975.1 Cebus imitator | reverse complement strand
GTCTTCTGTTGTCTATAGGAAACACAGTGCTTTTAGATTTCCTAGTGTCCATTTAGCTTCCATGTTAAAAAACAGAGCAAGAAACACTAAGAACTTCTATACTATATGCACTATGAAACCATATGTTGTAGCTCATTAATTTATTTGGTAATAAATTGCTAATTAGTGATATAATACTCACTCAAACAAGTTAGCTGAATGTATTTAATGATTGTAGAACACACCCTGAGTCCCAATCGGACTTCTTTTATTCATTCAGTTCCACAAGAAGAAATAGAACAAATGTGATGAATCAAAATAAATCCATTAATTATACTAGAAAAAATAGCTCAAAATACATGTCCAGCAGAGTTGTTCAGTGCTGTCACCTCCAATTACTACATAATGCAGTTGAATTCAACCCTGAAGCTGTTTTTGCTTTATTTGACGGTTATATTTATTGTGTATATCAGGGCTACAATTTTAGTGCATCCAATAGTGATGCACATTAATGCATTGAACCTTGCTGAGCTTAATTTAAAATAAATAATAATCTGTAATAACCTTATAATACTATATAGAATATTACTGATCTAATAAAGCATTCTCATTTTTGTTTACCTTTCAATTTATACATAATTTAAATCTACATTTTATCTAATTAAAGCCAGATTGTTATACTCTTAAATGTCTTGAGTGATCTATCACTTACTGAAGTACATGGCACTTTTAAAACATAAATGAAAACTTCAGAGAGTTACAATTTATATTGCACAAATACAACTTTTGTCAATTGTATCACAGTCAAAACATAACCAGCTGCCTCTGCAATGATATCAAGTGGTAATTAAAATAGCATCAGTAATGTTATACTACAGTGAGGTACAGAAAATATTTTGTCTGGTAAAAGCAAGAATTATATTTAGATGGCTCAGATTCATGTTCCATATTAAAAGAACAAATGTCCTGAAAGATTAGTCTTTGGTGCCATAATGTCTATTTGCGCATAATCTTGGACACAGGGTGGTTTGCATGAGCCAGATATCTGTCTTGTCCAACTTTAATCCGCTAAGCCATAGTCTCCAAGTATCTTCTGTAGGCCATCAGATCAATGAAATGCTAATAGGAATTTTGTCAAAAAATAGGTTCTAGGATCACATAGGATTTGGAAATGCTATGTTAAGCTTGCGCATTTTTCTCTCCAATGAATTGTCAACTCTAATGTACTCACGCACATTATGGATTTTTTTAGAGTAAATTTATAACTTCTCCCAAATTATTGAATTATAGAACACATGCCAGAATAACCATTAACTTTTAGATAAAATACATGTTTGGGACAAGCGAAGTTGGAAAAATTATGTTGTTATCTAATATTTGCTTAAGGCATCAAGGAAGTTAACACCAAGAAAAGCAAAAATTTTGTTGGATTTGTTACATTTGTTCCACAGTCTAATGTGCTTATTTTGGTAGGCATAGTGGGTGTAAACTTGATTTTTGTCAGTGCTAACGGCCTTTAATGGAATTGATCCAGAACTATTGTTTCAAGGAGGATCTACTGGGGTAATGTTGCATGGAACATGTTTAGAGAATTGCATTCTAAATCCCATTTACCATATTTGCCATGCTGCTTATCTAAAGATACTAAAACATTTTTCTGCTTGGAAGCTTCTAACACCACCAGTTCCTCTGGAATAACTAGGAGTCTAATGTGGATGTCTCAGGGTTCTTTAGTTAAAGAAAAATTCAGCCACCTTCTTAGAATATATAAGGGCCAAGGAGCATTTAGAATACACAGTGACACCAAAGAGGTCTTCTTCGTGGAGCAGTTAGAGGCAATGGGGCAATGTGACCTGCATTAGCCCCAATTCTCCTCTCTCTTAAGTTAACAAGGATTCGGCTGATGCAAGGATTGACACCTGACATTAGGACCAAAGCAGGCAAAAATAGCAAAGCTGGTGATTTATTTTTAGTAGATCCTTTTTCAGTGTCTTTCCTTTACTCTCATATTCCAGTCAACCCATCTCCCTGAAACCTCTGGGCAGCCTTCTTTCTTCTTATTCAGAGCCTTCTTACTCCGACACTCACTCCTCCAACTACTTCAAAATTATGTCCCTCATTGGCCATTGGTGTTTATGTATTCTCTTTGCAAATACTCAATTCAATGATAGTAAATGAGTTTTTGCAATGGCTTTATTACATTGAAGAAAAAGAACTGGATCACAGACAACATAATAGAAGGGAGAATCATAATTGACTTAACAAAATGGAGAAAGTTAAAACCAAAGACTTTCAGGGAGGCATGCAAGGACAAGTCAGGCAATTTGCCCTAAATAACTCAAGAAAAACTAAAACCTCAGAGCTATCAAAATGACAAAATGCAGGGACTGTGTGGAACTAAAAACAGAGGGATTGGTCAAAAACAGAGTTCTGTAGATCTTTGAAGTCCATTACTATCTTAATTCCCAGAACCTGGAAGCCAGCATGCACCGCTTGACAACACAACCCCCTCAAAATGAAAAGATTATTAAATCAAGAAAATGACAGAAACTAAAGGGTTACAGAGAAGGAATATCTACTAATATTGATAAATGAGATGGGGGTAATGAAAAGCCTGACTTTGAGGATTATTATAGTGAAATGAAGTAAATCAGTGCATCTCAAAGTTGAATGTGCACATAGTAAGAACCTGAGGTCTTACTACAATGCATACTTTAGTTGATTAGGTCTGGAGTGTGGCCTGAGATTTAGCATTTCTAATACTTCTGCATTTCTGCTGGTCCATGAGCCACATTTTGAATAAAAACACAAAAGACAACAAAGTACATTTGTACTTAGAGTAGCCACATTTTACTACCTCATTCTTGAATATGGTTAGACAGAAAAAACTAACATCTAGTTGAAGGAAGCCTCCTACATGAAAGACAGATACCAAAACAGATATTAAGAAAAAAACATAAAGTACAGCTAGAGTACAGCTCTAGATATAATCCTAGACATACAAAGTTCATTTATGAAACTAGAGAAGAATTCTAAGGAAAAATAATCAGCGAGCAAAACCATGATTCTAGGAATTTAAAAGACCTGAGAGGCCAGGTACCATGGCTCACACTTGTAATCCCAGCATTTTTGGAGGCCGAGGTGGGTGGATCAATTGAGATCAGGAGTTCAAGACCAGCCTGACTGACATGGTGAAACACCATTTCTACTAAAAATACAAAAATTGTCCACCGATAGTCATGCGCACCTGTGATCCCAGCTAGTCGGGAAGCTGAGGCAGGAGAATTGCTTGAGTCTGGGAGACGCAGGTTGCAGTCAGCCAAGTTTATGTCACTGTGCTGCAGTCTAGATGACAGAGTGAGACTGTGTCTCAACGACGACAAAATAATAAATAAATAAATAAATACATGAGAAAAATATCAATAGAAGTTTCAAAAAGGAAAACAGAGAAATTGCCTAGAAAGTTGAGTATATAGTGAAAGATTTAAAATAAGAAAGAGTGCTTCAGAACCTATCCAAGAAAGCCAACATATGAAATATGATATTTTTAGTAACAGAAAAAAAGGATGGAAAAATACTAACAAGACTTATACAAGAATAAATATTGAAACTAAAGACATATGTCTTCAGAATGAGTTCATGTCCTTTGCAAGGACATGAATGAAGCTGGAAACCATCATTCTCAGCAAACTAACACTGAAACAGAAAACCAAACACCGCATGTTCTCACTCATAAGTGGCAGTTGAACAATGAGAACATATGGGCACAGGGAGGGAAATATCTAACACTGAGGTCTGTCAGGAAGTGGGGGGCTAGGAGAGCAATAGCATTAGGAGAAATACCTAATGTAAATGACGGGTTGATGAGTGCAGCAAACCACCGTGGCACATGTATACCTATGTAACAAACCTGCACCTTCTGCACATGTATCCCAAAACTTAAAGTATTAACAAAAAAATTCTCCAAAAAAACACAAAAATTGGCAGAGTGTGGGGGCGGATACCTGTAATCCCCAGCTAATTGGGAGGCTGAGGCAGGAGAATCGCTTGAGCCCAGGAGGTGGCAGTGAGCTGAGATCACACCACTGCACTCCACCCTGGGCAACAGAGCAAGACTGTTTCAAAAAAAAAAAAAAGATAATATTGTGAGATACTCTGGGATAAACTAGAAGGGATTGCAGTCATCTATTTGGGGATTAATTTTAAAACCATTGCTTTTTTTTACACTACATAATTTTGAAAAATAAAATATGATATATTAGAGACAATGTTAAATACTAAGAAAGAAAGAAAAAAATGTCTCACTAAGACATTTTAGGAAATATCAATATCTTACGCACCGGCAAAACATATTCAACCTCAGGATCTAAAAGATAGCATATAAATGTCACCAAACTTCTGAGGAAAAATTATTTATATGCTAAAATTTCAGGTCAATTCTTACTAAACTGTTGTGGCAAAATAAAGACATAGATACAAGGACTAAAAAATGTGTCTGCTACGCATGCATTTTTAGGACGTTTCCAGAGGATGTACTGTAGCCAAATGAAGCATTAAATTAAGAAAGTGATAGACTTGGGATCCAGAAAAAAAGGCAACTCATTAAAGGATACTCGAAAAACTAATTTCCAAGACAATGAGAAACAAGCATCCCAAATGGACAAATGCATAGCAGGTGCAGAAATAAATGAGTTTAATTGGATTTCAAGAATCAAGGGAGGAAAAAATAGAAATAATGTACTTGAGTATAAAAATGGTAACAATAAATGCAGTAAAATGTGTTCTACATTTGGAAAAAAAATGACAGACTTTTTTTAAAAGGTGGATAGATCAATTTGGCAATCATCAATTTCAGGAAAAAATGGAAATACAAGAACGAAAAAAATACATTTAGTAACTTAGTTGTTTTATCAGTAAACAACACCTTCATAGTCATAATTATGTAATGTAATCAGTGACTAGTGGTTTATTCAAAAGAAAAAGCCAAAGTTATAACTATGTAGGAGGAGGATGGAGAGATTATCTGGTTGAGGGGAGTATTAACAAGTTAAAGCATCATCCATCATGGCCAGAAGTAAAGGGGTCATCTGTAATATTGATGAATCATGAAATAACAGCATAAGCCTATTAATTAGAAATACAGATATAAATATGTTAAATTCAGTTTGGCTCAAAGTGGCCTCCATACACAATGAGCTGTACCTTAGCTTGATGGGTAAACAAGTTGTAACCTAAATAGTAGTATACCCTTATAAAACTAAGTAGCTGAGTTTCAGCTGGTCTCAGACAGAAAGCTGCCAAATTATGCCCAAATAAGGCAAAGGCCAAATGGTACCAATCAGGTATTCTTTGTATGTCATTTTTTGTTTTTCTTGATATAAATACAACTCCTCATGTTGTAGTTGGGGGCATTTTGAACCATCTTCAGTCGAAAGCAGTCTGCTTCTAGTTTCTTTTGTTGTTTTTCCAATTAACTTTGTTAAATTTAACTGGTCTTGGTATTATTTTCAGTGAATACCATAAACAACAGTTAAGAAAGTTGATAGTAATTATTTTGATAATAATGTAATTAATTTTTAAAATAATATGAGTCAGGGCAAGGACAGTCAGTTTTCTGGTAGTTTTAGCTATGCCACACCCAAAGCAGTTCCTTTATCTCTCCAGTGGGGCTTTGCAAAAGAATGGAGCCCAGAAGACTGCCATCCCTTGGTGGTACTTGCCTAAAACATCCTCAGCATCAGAAACTTGGGTGGGGGGCTGTGGATGAGGAATGAGGACCTTCCCCTCCCTAGAACATCAGCTGGGAGCTGCATGGAAAGGGCTCTGTTCTTGGCTGCATCAGCCTATAGAGGAGTTTCCTTCTTCCAGACCAGGGAGAGAGGATGAAAGGAGCAGGGCTCAATTCAAATGCCATAATGAATTTTAGTGCATATTCTTTAATAAATACTTCATTTGTTCTATGCTCTTAGAACCATCCATCCCTAGAAACTTAATGTTTGTTTTATAAAAATGATGTTTGCCAGTTTGACTGGGGAGTGGGTCCATGGAGATCCTTACGCTGTAATACCAGAACTAGCCCTCCACTAACCAGCTTTTGATTTTTACAAGCAACTCACCTTCTCTGATATTTGTTGCCTTTTCTTTAAATCGAATGTAATACTGTTTAATTTTCAAGGTTTTTATCGGTATTGAAGAAAATGTGCATAAAGCGTTTAATGTAATTTTTCTCATATGAGAGATTTTTATTTTAAAAAAACCCTATTATTGTCTTTAAAGAAAAGTGATTACATGTCTTGTGTTCATTCATCTACTCAAATTTTGCTTGAGTATCAGACATGTGTGCTATTCCAGATGGTGGAAATTTTGAGCAAAGCAAAGGCAGTACCTTCACAGAGCTTATTCTAATGGAAGAAATCGACAATAAAAAGTGAATATATAAAATAATGTCAGGGATTGATCAATATAATAAAGAAAAAGAAAGCACACAAAGAGCTAGAAAGTTATATGAGGCTGACATAAGTACAAATGGACATGTGGAGGAAACGGCCTACATTCTTTATTACTTCATTACAGTAAAATTTCCAAATGTTGCCATTCGAATGCTTTTTGTCTTCAGAAGTATAACAAATATCTTTTGCCAACACCTCCTAGTAAATATGAACCCAGTAAACATATATATATATATATATATATATATATATATATATATATATGTGTGTGTGTATGTATATATTCAGCTGCAACAGAGGTGAAGCTTCCACAACATTGCTTAAATGTAATAACCTTCAGATAGTGATTCTATTTTTATAAGCTCTAGCCTGTCTAAAAGTGTTGGATTGGATAATAGACTCTTGTTGACTTCTAATTCTGTACTTCTATGACATAAAGATATGCTATATATATGAATGGGAGTATAGAGAGAATGAGATAAATTTGACTAAATATATCATAAATGCTATAAACTACTACTGGTGTTAAAATATTGTGGATGCCAGATTTTATTATCTTGAGAGTAACTTTGAAAAGAGAAGGAAATATAAAATGTATAAATTACATGAGAGCTAATTACTAAATTAATTTCCATGCATTAAGTATTCTCACAGATGACAGAATGCTCTCTTGACTATTCTCTCTAAATCACAAACACTGAGATTTCATTAAGTGCATTATCAGAGAGTATGTAACTATTATTAAGACATACACCCTATCTTCAAGGAGTTTGTATTATAGTAGAAACAACAGAACTACAGAAATGGCCCTGTAAAGTTAGTATCTCCAGACCACCAGCATAGGAATCACGTTAAGAAGTTGGCATTATAGCTTCTCTGATGCTGAAAGATCTTCACCTACTTCCTTCTGGCTCAACAAGGACAATGGAGAATTTAAGAGAGAAGGATTATTTCTTGGATGTCTTCTACTATTTTTCCTACTCTTGGTTTTCCCCCAACATCTGTCAGAGGACTAGGTGCTCCTGGAAAAGTTCACAATCTGCTGTTTCAGCCACCAGCCTCGCATGCAGCGACGGGCTTAGGAGATGTGAAGAGATGCTATACCATGCATAATCTTCCTTTGCCTTAGGCAGGAAGTTGAGTGCTGAGACTTTGTGCAGACAAAGTTGGCAAAATTTTATGTCACAGGTAGAAACAAGCGTTTTAGTATCAAGGGTTCTGCTCTTTCTTCTGAGACAGCTACTGTATTCTACATAACCATTACCATCATTCACAGCTGGCTACTATCATGCATGGATTTTTCATTGCAACACCTCCTCACAAAAAGGCTCTTTTCACTGCCTATAATAGCTTATTTTCTTCTGTCTGTACAGCTTCAAGAAGCTGTGGACTATGCCTTTCCAACTTGCCTCTATGTCTTTAGAAATTATTAATCCTGCTGTCTAATGACTGACCTGAAATTCTCTCTATATCCTTTTTTATAGAAGTCTTCTAGACGTTCATTAAAAACCCAGGTTACCTTTTTGGAGCCTCATCTGTGTCAGGAAAAACTTCTAATTCTAGTCAACCAATCCACTCTCCCAATGCCACCAGCAGATTTATTTTGAGAGGTTTGGGAAGGAAAGAATTGATATGAAAGACATTTAGAAGGCATAAAGAGCAAAACGTAGTGACCAGTTGGATGTGTTATATGGCAGACTGGAAGGAGTTATGGTAATTTTCTGGATTCTGGTATAGGCACATGGGTAGAAGACAGAGTAGGAATTCAAGTAGATGGGGAGAAGAGGATCAAGAGGCTTCAGTAACTGTTATGATTATATTTCAAAATTCTTGATGTATGTTCAATTTCAAAGGGATAGAGTGAAAATAGAGCTAACAGACAGAACAGATGTAGAAAAGAAAAAAAAATACAGGCCATAAAACTATTAAACTGACGTGGATGATACTATTAGTGGGCACCACTCGAGGTACTTGGCAGAGTTTCCATCCAAGTGATAGCATTCAACAGTCCAGGCCAGAAAATTCTTTCTATATTGAGAGAGAACAGTTACTTGATCCTGTAAAATAGGTCTATGGCTGCACTTTGTTCTTAATAAATTCAAATGCCAAGTAAGATGGACATAAGAAAGTGGGATATGAAAGATGGATATGTAATCTGAGAATGAGACTAAAGTTTCAGAGATGCAGCAGTTCTGGATTATTTAAAAAGTAACATGGAGGAAAAGGACATTGGAAATATAGGAAATCAACAAATTGTGTCTAGTATATTGGAAAGGAATCTCATGAGGGCTTATATTAAAGAAAATAAAAGATAGAAACAAAGCAAAGTGCCATGGATAAGGCCGATAATGCAACATTTTTCATTTGGCAGCAACGACCATAAGGGGAATGCAACACAATTTTTTTGAAAAAGAAAACTATATGATATTCCACAGTGGCTCTGTCTAATAGGATGTTCTGTAGTGGTGGAAATGCTCTATATCTGCACTGTCCAATATGCTAGCTACTAGCCACATGTGATATTGAGCACTTGGAATATTACTAGTTTAACCAAAGAACTTAATTTTTAAAATTATTTAGTATATTTAATTTTAATGTCAATAACCCCATTAAGTTAATGGCTATCATATTGGACTGTATAGGTCTACAGGTCTGGAAGAACAATAGACTGAAAATGGTAAGGGTGAGGTGGCACATTGCTGACTCTCCCTTCAAAGTGGACCATAGGATGCAAGTGAACTTCATAATCTCCTCGATTTATCTTTCTAGCCTTCTTACTATCTACCCTGCCCTTTTGAGGGTACATGGCATGGGGACAAAAAAGAATAATCATGTATGGGGACAGAGAGTATTCTATTTATAATTATAAGCTCTTGTTAGCTAGGTGCTGTTGATAAATGCATGTGATTTCAGTCTTTAGGTATGCAATTACTTCTGCCAGAATGTCCTTCGGGCTTCTGTATAGAGCAGCAATATCTAGAGTTTGGTCCATGGAACCCTGAGGGTTCTTAGGATCCCTTCAAAAGTTCCAGCAAATTAATGTACTATGACATTATTTGACTTTTTCTGTAAGCTGACATTGCATTGATTTTATGTAATTCATAATAGATAAAACAGCACCAATCAAGGCAGTGGCACAGAACTATATAAATCATTATTGTATTCTTCATGGTCAGACACTTGCAGCTTTTTTAAAAAAGAAAAATTTTATTTTAAAATGTCTTTAATTAGGCAATTAAAATTATAAATTTTATTAAATCTTGATTCAATTATTCAACTTAAAAGTATTTTGTATGACAAAAGGGGAAATAAATAAAGCACTTAGGCTGGATATTGAATGACAGTGGTCATCGCAAACACGTTATGCATTGAGTTGTGATCTGAACATCATTTTTACTCAAAGGAATAACTGAAAATTGTGATTATTCAGAATTGGGAGTTTGGCAGACATTTTCTGGAAAATGAACAAAGTGACCCTATCACTTAAAAAAAATGAAATTATTGATGTTATATATAACCAAGAATAACATTTGAGCTTTTATAGGAAAATGTGAATATTGAAAAACTTCTTATTGTCATTGTGAGATTGACTGTTTCTCAGTACGTAAAGCCTATTCTGAAGATAGTGGTAATAACATTAATGGATATGATTTTTTATAGTGTATAATGAAATGTGACAAAATTTTGAAATTAATTGTACTTCTGCATAACTCCATAAACAAATATTTTTCAATTGATCAATATATATGGATTTAAAGATAAAATATAAAAGTGCAAGACAGACCAATTGATTTTAATGAAATGATAAAAAACATTTACTGATAGTTTCATAATGCATATTACAATGAACATGAAAGAACTTACCACTAGTTGAGTTTTAGTGTAATACTATTCTTAGTTATCAGAAAACACTGTTAACATTATTTTCCCTTGTTCAATTATATACCTGTGTGAGGTGGGACTTTCCTTATACATGTCAATCAAAACAATATTCTACAACAGACGTAATGCAGAGCAGATATGAGAAATCAACAGTGTTCTGTTAAGCCAAACATTAAGAAAATTCACAAAATTATAAAATAATGATATTCTTGAAACACATATCACTGATTTATTTGAAAATACTGTAATTTTTTTATAAAGAAAAATGTTTTAATGTTAATATGCAATGATTTTTATTATCTGTAAGTGAATAAAATATGTTGTAAATTTTTGTTTTAATTTATAATATTGTAGTTATAGGTAAATATAATGCATGTAAACAGAAGAATTTTGGCTCCTTCAGTTACTTTTAAGGGCATAAAGTTGTCCTGAGACCAAAAAATTTGAAAACCACGAATCTAGAAATATCTTATGCATTTTGCATGACCTCAGTCTTAAAAAACCTTTTCCTGACTCCCCAGCTACTTATTCCTTGTTCTTTGTTAATTTAGCAATTTGTGTAAATGTTTCTTTCAATGTGTTCACATTGTATGAGAGAGAAACAAAGTCAGAAACAACAAGACAGAAACATACACAGATGGAATTAAGCAGTGGCCCTCTGTGTAAAGTGGAAGCAATGACATATTTATTAAATAGTCAGTGAAAAATAAAAGAAAATAGTAGAACAATGAAAGAAGAGCATTTGACAGATTTATTTAAGAGTCCTGGTTGTGAAGAAGAGCTAAGGTAAAATAATTAACCATGGAAAGGAACAACTGAATTATTATCTACACTGAGATAGGTTAGTATCAAAAATTCACCACTAGTGAAATGAACACTAAGTATGGTAAGTGCTATGGTCTGCATATTTGTGTTCCTCCCCTTTTCCCAGAATTATTTTGTTTAATGCTAATCCCTAAAGTGATAGAATTAGGAGGTAGAGCCTTTGGGAGGTGAGATTAAGTCCTTATGAATGAGGCACTAAAGACCCCTTACCTCTTCCACCACGTAAAGACACAGCTATAATGTTCCATTTAAGAACAAGAACCAGCCTTGCATCCCCGAGATGAAGCCTACTTGATCATGATGGATAAGCTTTCTGATGTGCTATTCCAATCAGTTTGTAGGTATTTTATTGAATATTTTTGCATCTATGTTCATCATGGATATTGGCCTGAAGATTTCTTTTCTTGTTGAGTCTCTGCCAGGTTTTGGTATCAGAAGGATGTTGGTCTCATAAAATGATATGGGAAGGATTTCCTCTTATTGGATTGCTTGGAATAGTTTCAGAAGGAGTGGTACCAGCTTCTCTTTGTATGTCTTGTAGAATTTGGCTGTGAACCCATCTGGACCTGGGCTTTTTTTGGTTGGTAGGCTATTAATTGCTGCCTCAACTTCAGCCTTTGTTATTGGTCTATTGAGGGTTTTGACTTCTTCCTGGTTTAGACTTGGAAGGGTGCAAGTGTCCAGGAATTTATCCATTTCTTCCAGGTTTACTGGTTTATGTGCATAGAGTTGTTTGCAGTAATCTCTGATGGTAGTTTGTATTTCTGTGGAATCGGTGGTGATATCCCCTTTATTGTTTTTTATTGCATCTACTTGATTCTTCTTTCTTTTCTTTTTTATTAATCTGTCTAGTGGTTTATTTTGTTGATCTTTTCAAAAAAACAGCTCCTGGATTTATTGATTTTTCGAAAGGTTTTTTTGTGTCTCTATCTCCCTCAGTTCTACTCTGATCTTAGTTATTTCTCGTCTTCTGCTAGCTTTTGAGTTTTTTTGATCTTGCTTCTCTAGTTCTTTCAATTTTGATGATAGGGTATTGATTTTAGATATTTCTTTGCTTCTCATGTGGGCATTTATTGCTTTAAATTTTCCTCTAGACGCTGCTTTAAATGTGTCCCAGAGAGTCTATAAACATAATCCACCACATACAGAGAATCAAAGACAAAAAACACATGTTTATCTCAATAGATGCAGAGAAGGCCTTTGACAAAATTCAACAGCCCTTTATGCTAAAAACTCCATAAACTAGGTATCGATGAAACGTATCTCAAAATAATAGAAGTTATTTACGACAAACCCACAGCCAATATCATACTGAATGAGCAAAAACTGGAAGCATTCCCTTTGAAATCTGGCACTAGATATGGATGCCATCTCTCACCACTCCTATTCAATATAGTATTGGAAATTCTAGCCAGGCAAGAAAAAGAAATAAAGGGTATTCAATTAGGAAAGGAGGAAGTCAAATTGTCTCTATTTGCAGACAACATAATTGTATACTTAGAAGACCACATCTTCTCGGCCCAAAATCTCCTGAAACTGATAAGCAACTTCACCAAAGTCTCAGGATACAAAATCAATGTGCAAAAATCACAAGCATCCCTATACACAAATAACATACTTAAAGAGAGCCAAAACAAGAACTAACTGTCATTCTTAATTGCTACAAAGAGAATAAAATGCCTAGGAATACAACTAACAAAGGATGTAAAGGACCTCTTCAAGGAGAACTACAAACCACTGCTGAAGGAAATAGCAGAGGTCACAAACAGATGGAGAAACATTCCATGCCCATGATTAGGAAGAATCAATACTGTGAAACTGGCCATACTGCCCAAAGTAATTTATAGATTCAATGCTATCCCCATCAAGTTACCTACAACCCACTTCACAGAACTGGATAAACCACCTGAAACTTCATATACAACCAAAAGAGAGCCACATAGCCAAGTCAATTCTAAGCAAAAAGAACAAAGCTGGAGGCATGACACTTCCTGATTTCAAACTATACTACAAGTCTACAGTAATCAAAACAGCATGGTACTGGTACCAAAACAGAGATATAGACCAAGGGACCAGAACAGAGGCCTCGAAGGCAACACCACACTTCTACAACCATCTGATCTTTGACAAACATGACAAAAGCAAGTAATGGCAAAAGGATTCCCTATTTAATAAATGGTGTTGGGAAAACTGGCTAGCCATGTGCAGAAAGCAGAAACTGGACCCCTTCCTGATACCTTACTCTAAAATTAACTCCAGATGGATTAAAGACTTAAACATAAGACCTAACACCATAAAAACCCTAGAAGAAAACCTAGGTAAAACCATTCAGGACATAGTCAAAAGCAAGGCCTTCATGACCAAAACAACAAAAGCATTGGCAACAAAAGCCAAAATAGACAAATGGTATCTAATTAAACTCTAGAGCTTCTGCACAGCAAAAGAAACAATCATAAGAGTGAACTAGCAACCAACAGAATGGGAAAAAATTTTTGCAATCTACCCATCTGACAAAGGGCTAATATCCAGAATCTACAAAGAACTAAAACAGATTCACAAGAAGAAAGCAAGCCCATTCAAAAGTTGGCAAAGGACATGAACAGACACTTTTCAAAAGAAGACATATGAAAAAATGCTCATCATCACTGGTCATTAGAGAAATGCAAATCAAAACCACCTTGAGATACCATCTCACACCAGTTAGAATGGCAATCATTAAAAGATCTTGAGACAACAGATGCTGGAGAGGATGTGGAGAAACAGGAACACTTTTACACTGTTGGTGGGAATTTAAATTAGTTCAACCATTATGGAAGACAGTATGGAGATTCCTTAAGGACGTAGAAATAGATATTCCATTTGACCCAGCAATCCCATTACTGGGTATATATCCAAAGGACTATAAATCGTTCTATTATAAAGACATATGCACACATATGTTCATTGTGGCACTGTTTACAACAGCAGTGACCTGGAACCAACCCAAATGCCCATTGATGATAGACTGGACAAGGAAAATGTGGCACACATACACCATGGAATATTTTGCAGCCATAAAATCGATGAATTTGTGTCCTTTGTAGGGACATGGATGAATCTGGAAACCATCATTCTCAGCAAATGGACACCAGATCAGAAAATCAAATACTGCATGTTCTCACTCATAGAAGGGTGTTGAACAATGAGAACACATGGACACAGGAGGGAAGCGTCACACACGGGTCTGTTGGGGGGGACAAGGGGAGAGACAGTGGGGGCTAGGTAGTTGGGGAGGGATAACATGGGGAGAAATGCCAGATATTGGTGACGGGGGGATGGAGGCAGCAAACCGCATTGCCATGTATGTACCTATGCAACAATCCTACATGTTCTTCATATGTACCCCAGAAACTAAATTGTAATAGAATATATATATGAAAAAAAGAACAAGAAAGTAATAATATCAGATCATTCATTATATGTAGAGAGAAATAGATATTATTTTAATAATGAATTATAGCCATAATTTATTATAAAGTATCCTTTCATACCAGACTATAATTTTTTTTTTTTTTGAGTCGGAGTTTCGCTCTTGTTTCCCAGGCTGGAGTGCAATGGCGCAATCTCGGCTCACCGCAACCTCCACCTCCTGGGTTCAGGCAATTCTCCTGCCTCAGCCTCCTGAGTAGCTGGGATTACAGGCATGTGCCACCATGCCCAGCTAATTTTTTGTATTTTTTTTAGTAGAGACGGGGTTTCACCATGTTGACCAGGATGGTCTCGATCTCTTGACCTCGTGATCCACCCGCCTCAGCCTCCCAAAGTGCTGGGATTACAGGCTTGAGCCACCACGCCCAGCCAGACTATAATTTTCATAAAAATAGGAAAACTGTGTACTTATCCAGAGTTACACCCTTACCCATGGATTTCTTACAGTGCCTTGCACAAGCTCAATTCATAATGAAGTAGTGGTGAATGCATGTCAAATAAATGTGTGGGTTAATCTCTGTAAAAAACATAAACGGCATAGAAACAGAAACTACTAAATGTTTCAAATAGAGAAAATAAAGTTCATGGAATTGCTTACTTAGTTTATAGAAGAGCTGGTGAGTCCATAAGGGTTGGTGAGGCAAGCCAGAGATTAACAGCAGCTGGAAGTAGGCCAACCCTGGAGCAAAGACAAAGGGAAGAGATGGTGATAACAAATCTATAAGGGAAGCTAGATTCCTGGCCAGGAACCATCATATCATAGAGAGAGAGGTCATTCTTTTATGAGATGAGATGATACAGCCACTGCCAAAGATGTTGCCATGATATCTAACTCTCTCCTAAGAGAGGAAGAAATACTCTTTATTTCTCGGTTACTCCCATTTTCCAGTTTTCACCATTAATAAACTTGCTCAGAAGCTGACCGGCAAAAAAAGCTAGCTGGCAGGAAAATGGCATTCCTTGTAATGCAGAAGCGTGGAGAAAGGGGCAGGAAAAGGATTAGTAGAGTCATTAACAGATGCCCAGTACAATGGATCCTATAAGCTAAGTGGTAGACTGATTTCTAAGGGTGCTAGCCTGTGACCAAAGGAACACAAACTTAATTCAGTATAGAAAAATTCAGTGTAGATGTCTCTTCTGGCATTGCTATTTCAAAAGAAAGTGGAGCAAAATATTTATGTTTCTAAATGAAAGTGTTATACAGGCATTAAATCTACATGTGCTCAAAAGATGTTACTTGCATGGTTTATAGGAAAACATGTTTTGAGTAATGAGTGGAATGGATTATACCCATATACAAAGAAGAAACATGGTGAGAGTAATTATTTCTGGCATGTAGAGTGTGTAAGCCTGCTAGAAACACAAAATACACAATGGCAAAAGTATTTGCTTTTACATAAGTGGGAAACCTTTATAGCTTCTGGAATATAAAATTGTGTGATCCTGAACAATCTTGTGTTTCTCAGACCTCAAATTTATGATGCAATTAATAAATTTCAACCATCAAAGAAAACATTCCAGACTTTTTTATTTTCATGTTTTCGTTAAAGAGCTAAAAGGGAAATGAAAGAAACATTGTCAATTACATAAATATGGAGGGTTTTCAACAAGTATGCTCTGTCTCTAGAATAAAGAAAATATTATTAGGGTAAAGAGGATGTTGCCTACTCTTGGTGAAACAAATTACATATTTTTGTTTCTGTAATATTGACATCAAAGATACCCAGGGAAAGAAAGTAAACCCACAAGTGATGTCTTATTTCTGTTTCCTGGTATAATCTCCTGTGAAAAAAAAAGTAATGCAAGAAAAAAATAAATAATTTGAATTTATACTACCAAGAAAAATCTAATGTTGTACTTTAAAATATCTGAGCACCTGATGCAAGTTCAATAAGTAAATGATTAACTAAATATTCGAAGTTTTGCAGGTAGAAAATTTTTTCGAAATCATCAAGTAAAATATCCTTATCATATAGATGAAAAATGAGACCAAAAAAGAACAAAACATATTCCAGTTTGTATATACATTACAGATAACAAAGAGTTCCTTTTCTTGACTAAAGCACTTGCAGTTGGTCCCAGAACTGACATTGTAGTCAATTAGACCTGGGAAATAATTCAGAGCTCTGCTATTTCCTCTTGTGTGAGCATGCACAATTAAACTCTTCTTGCCTCAGTTTTCTCATCTGTACATAAGGATAAACGTATTACCTAACTCACAGGATATTTGTAACGATGAAATGAGCTAATGCATATAATGCACTGAGCAGAGTACATAAGGACACAACAGATGTTGTCCTATTCTCGTTCTGCAACACTCCCTGGCTTTCCATCAAGCACTGAATAGCTAAGCATTCAATTTGAAAATATGGTCCACATCCCTGTGGAGACCTATAGAAGGAGGCAGCAGTCACTCAAATGATCTTGTGATATTTTCTTTATGACTCATTCTAATGTCTTCCCACTGTCATGATGGTATTCTTATCCAGCCTTGATTTCTTCTACCCTGATGACTTCTATTACCTATAATGAACAGGCTACTCAAGAGCAGACTGGCCACTGCAATCTTTAGAATATTTATAGAGAAATCACTTGGTAACTAAACCTTTATTAAAGATGTAATGAGGAATTTCAGTAGGGACAATCCTAGGTGGCTTCTGCACTGAAGGGTGGATATGAATGTCTGCGGGCAATTCTCTGCCACACTGTTAATACAAAATAAGCCAAAAAAAAAAAAAAAAATTAGCTGGGCGTGGTGGTGGTGGGCACCTGTAAACTATGCCATTTCACTTTAACCTGGGTGACAGAGTGAGAAATCAAAAAAAAAAAAAAGAAGCCATGTTTAGTAATATGCTTTGTATATGATTGGTGTTCATCAAGTTCTGTTATAATACAGTGGATCAAATGATATCTAATTGGAATTTGTGCCAGGCATGATAGGCATAATTTATCTCATAGTCATGCAAATACATCATGTGTTTTTCAAATACTTAGCATTCACTTAGAAAAAAATATATAATCAAAATTATCAGTAGTCATCATAAAGGTAAAAGTAGTGTGGTCTAGGAAGGCATCATTATAAATATACCGTTTTAAAAATCGCTGCCAAAGGCAGGGTGGGGTGGTTCACGCCTGTAATCCTAGCACTTTAGTAGGGCAAGGTGGGTGGATCACCTGAGGTCAGGAGTTTGAGACCACTGTGACCAACATAGTGAAACCCCGTCTCTACTAAAAATACAAACAAATTAGCTGAGTGTGGTGGTGTGTCCCTATAATCCCAGCTACTCAGGAGCGTGAGGCAAGAGAATCACTTGAACCTGGGAGGTGGAGGTTGCAGTGAGCTGAGATTGTACCATTGCACTCCAGCTTGGGCAACAGAGCAAGACTCCATCTCAAATATATATATATTTGAGATGGAGTATGTATATATACACATATACATATATATATACACACACATACACACACACACATATATATATGTATATATATATGTGTGTGTATGTATACACACATACATGTATATATACAGACATACATATATATACACACACACATACACACACACACACACATATATATATATATGTGTATATATATATATACATATATGTATATTCTGTATATGTATGGCTACCAAAAGGTGAGGAAGTGCATCTTGTGGCTATGTGAAAGAAAAGCATTTCAGTCAGAGGTCCTGAGGTGGCTGAAATACATTGCTTCAAGATTACCCTGAAAACTCTAGGCCTGTGGATTGGTCTACACTGCCTATGAGAAGGTAATGGTGCCCACTGTTTGAAAATTCTGTAGTGGCCTTAAATGGGACAAATGCCTTATAGAGCAACCTTGACATGTTCAAAATCTTCATTCACCTACCCTTCCTGCCACCAGACCAAAAATTTTGTCAAATCTGAGAATAAGCTGAATGAGGAAGAGCTCTGAATATGAAAAGAAGAGAGGAATTTTAAACCAAAGGAACTATCAGATCTGGTTAAAATGTACAATGTGTACCCAAAATAATTGGTGAATATGACTGGGAATACATATTGAAGGTACTGAACCAGAAAGCACAAGAATATAATTATGGACTTGAAAGAGTTTTCCATTTGGAGCACCTCTCCCATGGCAGGAATTAAGACCCAGACACAGGCCTTTGGAGATGATTTTAATATACTTCCTGGATGACTCTTAGAAACTTGGAAAAAGCAATGACCTACATGGAGTTGGAAATAGCAGAACTGCTGTGGAAGAATATGCAGGAATGGATCAAAACTCTCAGAGAAAAGCCTATGCTAGAATGAATGTTTTGTAAGATTGAAAGACAATAATTCTATCACCTAAGCTGTCTGAAGGTATTTGTATGTGATTGACAATTCTCAAGGATCTTGTTCCTTTTAGATAGATCTTAAATGAAGTTCAGCTTAATTAAGTCTGCAGTACAATTCAAGTCTCAGTACAAAAGGCTACAGAATCAAACAGCAGATTTGTAAAACCCTTAAAAGCAAATTTTAGAATTGAGGGGAGCAGGGGACCTTTCAGCAGTCTGCACTGCCATCTATCCAAGACCACATTACTCACTGCAACATCCATTTGTGTTTTCAAAGCCCCTGGTGAAAGCAAGTCTTCAGCAACCAGCTTAACAGACCTCAAAGTCCAGCTAAATAAATAGACAGCAGTGATTCATCCACTGAGTATACCAAGCTCCTGTGGTCTGTTTAGGCAAAATGTAATCATCAACCTTATTTTCACAATTCAATATCTAGCAAAAAAGACAGACAGACCAGCTGAATATGCCAAAACAATAAAGGATGCACTGGCAAAAGAAGCACGAGAATTCCTGAATGCCTTGGTAATGGTTGTCTTCTGTATGACAGGGCTGACAGTGGGAGATTCTGTCACTTCGCCTTAACAGTGGGGAGGAGAGAATCTTAGAATAGAACAGCCAGGGAGCAGTCCTTAATCATTAGAAGTAAAGTGGGTGTAATGATAAAATGGGCAGCTAGTTAGAATGGTAGCCCTGAAATATCTGATATCTGACCCAGCAGATGACACATAAAGCATGATATATCAGTGGTACCCAACTGGAATATTGAATGTATATACATATAAAACCTCAGTGGTGCAATTTATATTTTCGAGTTCTTGGTGGGACCAGACTAAGTCTCAACAAAAGGCTAGGATTTTTCTGAAACTACATGTTATGGGCTGATTGTGTTCCCCTAGAATACATGTTGAAACCTTAACTCCCAAAGTGATAATATTTGGAGATGAGATCATAGGAGGTAATAAGGATTAAATGAGGTCATGAGGGTCAGGCCATCATGATGCAATTAATGTCCTTGTAAAAAGAAATAGCAGAGAGTGCTCTCTGTTTCTCCCAGCATGCAAAGAAGAGGCCATCTTAGCACACAGGGAGACGTTGGCTGCCTGCAAGCGAAGAGAACAAACAGGCTTCAGAATAAAACCTACTTTGCTGGAAACTTGATCTTGAATTTCCAGTCTCCAAAACTGTGAGAAATAAATTTCTTTTATTTAAGCCACCCAGTCTATAATATTTTACAATGGTAGCCCAAGCTAATAAAACATATTTGCATGATTTCTTCATATTCCGTCCTGCTTTCTTCTCATCCTTATGAGCATCTCCTGAGAGTACTCTCTCAATCAGAAATTCCCATCTCAGGATCTGCTCCTACAGAACTCAACTTAGGATAGTAATGATGTTTATCAGATATTTAGTGAGCATGTGTCAAGTGCCAGACATGCCTACTCTCAGCATGCAGTGGCAAACAAGACAAACATTTTACCTGGTTTCACAGGGCTCAGAGGCTCATGGTCTCATTAGTGTTATTTACTAGGCACTTTATTGATCAAAAATGATAGTAGTTTGTAAAAATATTTTTGTTAATGTCAAAATAACTTTGACATTAACTTCTGGATTTATGATAATCCGATCGTAAAATATGTCATATAATATCTGTTTTAGGAAAAATGTATTAGGAGCTTAAAACATTTCATATGTATTCTAAAAATATTCAAAGAGAAAGTATTTCACCTGACTCCTCAACCTGTTTTTTACCATAATTTTCTAGTCTTGTTCCATATGTTACGGGATGCTTGGGGTGTTGCTTCACCACCCAGGAACCACTGTGGACAGTTGTACCTCTGCCTGACTTTTGTTCGGGCCCACTGGGCCCACTTAGTCTGGTGGACTGTGCTTGGCTTGTGCTACTGGCCTGGATCCCATGCGTGGCAAGGGTGACTGGGGTGGTGAGGGGTTTGTGATCAAGCAAGAATGGAGTCCAGACACTGCACACAGCGAGGCACACTGGGGCTGTGGTGGGGTGGGCAGCCCCAGGCACTGGCATGGGCACTGGCTCCCTGAGAGGCTGTGACTGGAGGCAGACCACTAGCTTTCATGGCTGGCACCAGAGAAACATGGTGTCACCCAGAAGCTTGGAGATGTCAAGAAGCACAGAACCTCAAAGAGGATGTCACAGCTCTGGCTTGGAGAACTTCTAGGTCTGGGCTTCCCGAAGGGCTGCAGCTCTCCTATCCTTGTTACCAATAATGCGGCAAGCAACGGGTGTGTTTCCACACTGTTTGTGTTACAGCTCTTTTAGCCTCACCATTTGGTGGGTTCTGAGTTCTTGTCCTGCGCCCAGGAAGAATGACGTCCACGGAAAAAGGGGGAGTGAATAATGGGAACAGGAGCTTTATTGAGCAATAGAACAGCTCAGGGAGACCCACAGTGGGAAGCTCCTCTCTGCAGCTGGGGTGTCTGGACAAGTGTTCAACTCTCAGCAGAGAAAACCTTAGAGTTGGTAGCTCCTCTCTGCAGGCAGGTCATCCCGTCAACTTCTCAGTTCTCAGCAGGGAAGAGACCTTGGGGTACGTAGCTTCTCTTTGCACCTGGTTATCCCATCTCCTGGAGTCTGGCTGAGTCTGGGGTTTTAATGGGCTTCAGAGGGGAGAAAGTGTGTGTTGATTGGTTCATGGTGGCCATCAGCATGCTAGAACAAACACCATAAGCTCCCATTCTGGTTGTCAGCCCAGTCCCCAAGGCTTTACGCTGTCCTTGGCTTCACCAGAGAGATGCCCCTTTCTGTCCAGGAAACTGTCTGCCTCCTGCTGTCATCCATCATCCCAGGCTGCTTGTGCCCAGGCCAGGCCAAATTGCCCTCAGCTGCCCCTTGGCCTCCCTCTCATGCTCTTTGGTGCCCAAAGTCCAGAGTGGGGCGAGATGGCAGGGGGCTGGCATATTGACACTGCCCCAAGTGCCCACATACCTGGCCGGGTCATGACAGCGCCTGGGCTCAGATTCAACTTTGCTCCAAGATTGGAGCTAGTCCTGGGAGCGGGGAGAGGCCAGCCAGTGGGAGCGGGAGCAGGCATTTCCAAGCCTGTGGGGCTATGGGGGGGATTTCCAGGGCCACTGACAGTGCAGAGATGCCAGGGTCCACAGCCACAGCTTGAGCAGCTGCAGCTGCGCCCAGGAGGGAAGGGCTCCTTGCCTGCTCTCTGCAAGAGCAGAGGGATGCCCAGGTCTGCAGCCACAGCTAGGTGCCTGCAACTGGGCCCAGGAAGTGTGAAGCTCCACCCTGCCAACTCAGAAGGGGGGCAGGGCTTCCTCCTGTTTCCAGCTCCCACCAGGTGGGTACACACGAAGCCCCAGCTGCACCTCCCCCACTGTTGCTGGTGTGATGTGATGTTTTCTTTTTACTCATTGAAATTGCTAAAAAAGTGTCTTTTAAAATACTGTTTGCCTGGTTTATTATTTCTTAAAACATTTTCTTCTTTATTTTTCATAATTTAATAGTTTTCTTTACTTATTTTTTCAGTATTTAATCACAGTCTGTTCTTTGGTTTTCCACTCTATGGATTCTACCTAAGAGTTTGCCAACAATCATGGTATATCAGTTTCCTTGTTCTTTGCACATTCCTCTTGAGTACTGTTGAAACCTTCAGCACATAACCAATAAGGCAGGTTGGGATACGTGATTTCAGGCTAATTCTTGGTGCATAATTGGCACTTCTTTGGTGTATTTCTGCTTTAAGGGAGGTCTTATTTTATCCTCTGCCTGTCTTACATTTCCAACTTTAGTAAGTACAAATTCTAGTATACAGGGTACCTCATGGTCCTTTCCTTATTTAGCTCATTTTGTTCTCAAGCACTGTACCCTCCCATCAGCATTTTAATCCATATGTCCTCTTCACAGAGCTCATCCATTGTTATCTGTCAGTCACAACCTCTGCATGGATGTGGAGCTACAGAAATGTTCATTAGTAGTATTTTGAAAGAAGTCCCCAAAAATATATAGAATGGTTTTGCCTAATAGCATTTTAGTAGGCAGGTACATAATTTCTTTTTTTTTTCTTTGTCCTTATAGAAATTTGAAAAGAAAATTTAGTGGGGCAGAATCAAACACTGGTAGCAAGAAACCTTTTAAAATTATAACCAATCAATTGCATTTTGAGATTTTTCAATATAGTGTTAACTCTAGCTACATTTCTCCGAAGGATAAAGACAAATTCATGCTCACCACATGCCCTGAGAACATTTCTTAGAGATGTGGTCAGCAACATTCCACCATCCTCATGCTGCACTGAGAATCTGTTCAATGTGTCTTCTCAAGTCTATTTTGTAGATATATGTTGGAGATCGGAAGGGTCAAACGATACATAACTCCATACAAAAGCAGGCTAAACATTGTTCTAAAAATTAGAATGATATGAGAAATCACAAAATATAGAAATACATGTATCGTTATAAAGTATATAGTTGAGAACACTCAAATGAGAAGAATATGGCTGCAGAGCATGAGAAGAAACTTGAACCTCTAATAGACTTTCTAAATTAATTAACATATAAATAAACTTTAATATGTTCTTTTCAAGTTAATTAGCAGTGTAACTGACTTCTACGAAAACATATAAGCACAGAAGTTAAAAATAATCCAAATGCACTTTAAAATATTGATTTTTCTCTATGAATAAGTTGACCAATATATTTTATTTGCCTTATGTTGCTTATGGAAGAGACAACTGACACTACTTCTGCACAGTAATGGTTTCTGAATATATCTAACTACTTAGAAATATAATCTGTACTAGGTACGTATAATGGTAGAGTTATTTTCACAATTTAAATAAGAAAGCTTAAGAAAAAAAATCACAAGAAAAATATGAAATTGCGTGCACCTGTAAAAGCATGTTTGTATGAACCATATAAACTTCTCAGTATTCTACTGTTTTGACCTGATATATAAGTGGTTTATTAAATAAACTGATTATAAATGCCCTCACATTTTAGGATGAGCTAAAATGTGGATGGGAGGATGATCTTTGGACCAAGATTGGGGACTCCAGGACTCTTTTCTCATAGACTGAATGACTTCAGAGTTCTTTCATATTTTTGCAAATAGGGACCTAACTGGTTGGGTGGTCACATATGTGCAGACATGTCTATATAATACAGGGTCAGGTAAAAGATGGCACTTTCCTAGTGGGTAATTTGAAAAGAGTTTAATAAGGGACAGTTGGCAAAAGTCTGCAAAGGGTGTAGTAAAACCAAGCAGTGTTGCAGAAATTCAGCAGAGGATCAGGTCTGAAAGGAAGAAGGGAAGATAGGTAACCGGGATCCAGAAAGGTCTTTGTCAAGAGATGTGACTTAGGGGTGCAGCCAGCCCTACAGAAAATATGCAAGACAAATTAATATTCTTTCTCTAGTTGCCACTACTTGAACCAGTCTGGAAGACAGAGAGCCAAAAACCACATGGATGTAGTCTATATGTATAAGTGACCTGTGTACCAATCATTGCAAAGAATAGTAGACATTGTATCTGGTTTTATGAATTTAAACTCTCACTCTGGTAACTCCTCTGTCAGGCTCCATACATCAACACTATTAACCTCCACTTGCCCTCCAGTTAATATTTTATAACTGAAGAATAATGTCAGTAGAAACTGACATAGGATTACTATTTTATTTTTATAACTTTATTATGGTTATCCTTACAAATTTGAATGAAAAATTTTAATGTATATATTATGTCAAAATAAAGAAGATAACATTAATATTATGATATGCAATTTATCACTAGATTTAGTGAAACACTATGCCTTTCAATGATTTCTAAATGGAAACATATATGATGCCAGGTAGCTAAGAAACAGTATATACCCCCATTAGAAACAATATTGCATAAGTCATTGATTTTTATGCTGCAATTACCAGATTAAAAAAAATCATGGGTGAGGAGGAAATTGAATCCAATGGTCACATTAATGCAGAATTTGGTACACAGTATGTTTTTCACAGAGTTTCAACCATCAATTCACTTGGCTGTAAATTACCTGGCATTGGGCCTATTAAAGAAAAGCTGACTGAATCTTACAGTGTGCTGCAGAATGGTTATTTGCCAATGTAGTTTAAGTCACAGTTTCTATTCATGTGCTGCTCCACAGAACAGCTCAGAAATGTCAGGCATGTTACTGAGCTGCCAATACGTCAAATGCATTGTAGAAAGTATATGGTAGAAAGCTTTCCCTTTTCTTTCCTTGATTACATTTGTGTATTCTGAGCTCCTTTATGGCTCCAGATGGGCACCACTTGAACAACTGCTTTTCTTTTTATAAAATATTTCCATGCCATTATGACAGGGAAATATCCATTGTTGTAGTACACCCTGTTTTACCACAATATTATTAACCCAAACCCTTGATGATTCAGTCCTGTGTTTCAAAAATTGGAAACAGCCACAGGTTTTGAAATTTCTTGAATAATTCTCAGTCTGAAGTTGAGAATAGGAGACTTTCCCTTTAGTAATTCAAACCAAATATCTACCTGCCAACTTCCTCTTCCTATTTCTAAATATTCAGTAGCAAATAAAGACAGGAGTTTAGTTATCAGGCAGCTAAAACTAAGCATGCAAATTCTACCCTTACTTTTTTTTTTTGGGGGGGGGACATAGTGTCTCTTTGTTGCCCAGATTGGAGTGCAGTGGCACGATCCCTGCTCACTGCAACCTCCACCTCCCAGGTTTAAGTGATTCCCCCACCTTAGCCTCCCCCATAGCTGGGAATACAGACATGCACCACCACACCTGGCTAATTTTTGTATTTTTAGTGTAGACAGGGTTTTGCCATTTTGGTCAGGCTGGTCTCAAACTCCTGACCTCAAGTAAACCATTTGCCTCAGCATCCCAAATTGCTGAGATTACAGGTGTGAACCACCATATCCAGACACATTCTACCCTTTACACTTCTGTCCTGAAGCAGAAAATACACTACTTTTTGGCACTCATGGACAGAAAAGAGATTGGAGGTGCAGAATATGAAAGGCAGAGAGTCTAAGAAGCTATGCATTGTAGGAGAAAGCTCAATGAGCAAGAATAAAGACACCTGGGTTCTGCTCTTAATTCTGTCCTATAATGAAAACTAAATATTTTAGCTTTGGAAACCTTATCTGAAAATTGAGGATAATAGCACTTCCCTGCTCTAGTTTATTGGATTATACTGAGAATCAAAGGATATTTTATTATAACATTAGAAAATGCTACAGAAATAGTAAAGTTCTGTACAAATACAACATAAATGAAAATAGCAGAAATCAATTGTTACATGAAAATATACATGGACATCAAAATACTATTGAAATATACACACACACAAACACGCACACACACAATTCCCAGTAAAGCCTTTCTATACAGAATAATCTAGGCTTACAGAATCAATTATTTGGGAAAGCAAAATATGATAAAAGTAATTAATAGAAACGTTTATTACCATATTTACCAAAATGTATTTCATATATTTAAGCAGGATATTTATAAGGTGTTAGATTAAAGGAAGGAAGGATGGAAGGAAGGAGGGTGAGAGGGAGAGACAAAAAAAAGGGGAAATTCCATAGTCAAAATAAATTTAAAGACTAAATTTAAACAGGTAAAATTTTTCAGACTTTAAAATCCTGATATGTAACCTCATCATTTCATAAAGAGGGCTATATAGAGGAAGAGTTTCCAAAATTTTTTGTCAGTTGAAACTGCTGAAATATACTTTGAAAAATGCTGTTATGGAGGAATTTGCTTGATTAAGTAATTCTGGAAAGCAGGCAAATCTTAGAAGAGTGAAGTTATCAAGTTCCTTGATGCACACAGGACAATCAAAATACACACCAAAAAGAATAACCGTGGCTAAGATTTGTTTAGTAATTCACAGATAATAAAACATTCTGACATAATTATCTCTTTTGATTTTCCACCCATTTTTGATGAATAAGTATTGTATCCACATGTACAGATAAAGAAGCAAATGCTATTGGAGTTTTAGTGTCTAAGATCACAAAGCTGGTGGCAGAACATTAGTCTCAAATGTATAGTGTCCAGTCCATTGAGTTTCTATCATAAACTGCTGCTTTACTGTTGAAAAAAGGAAGAGGTCTTCTTCTTATAAGGTTACTAGGCCTAGCTTACCGGCCCCATCTTAATGACTTCATACAACCTTCACTGCTTTCCAAAGGCCTTATCTACAAATATCATCACATCTGAGGTTAGAGCTTCAACAATGAATGTTGGTGAGGGGACCAAAACGTATTGTTATTATCCTCAATTTTCAGGATCCAAGGTAAACATTAATCTATAACATTAACATTTAACAAACATTCAATCTATAACAATATCATTTTATACAGTTGAAGACAGGCCTGTGGCATAAACCACAGCTCACGGACTTGTGGTAAGAGAAGCGGGTAGAAAGTGGAGGTAGCACGCCAATTAAGTAGATTAGTGGCATCATCATTGTAGATCGAAATGGTATTATCAAGTTTCATCAGTTGCAATTGGCATGCTGTCTAAGGCCTTACTCTTTGGCCATATACAGAATGCCCTTAAGTATTTGTCAGGCTGCAGATCTGGGTAAGTCATTCCATTCCAGTTTCTGGATGAGGAGCTAAAGCTGCATAATCTATGTGGTCACACACAGTATTGGTGACTACCAAACACCTAGCAGGATATGGTTTTGTATCTGAAGGTCAGGGGGTATCGCTTTGACAACTTCTTTGTCCTCTGTGATTTTACTCTTGTTCACACTCATTTCCTTGGAGGGGGAAAGGACCTTGAAAGGACAGAAATCTCCAAGTACTTTCAAATTATCTGGGTATCTGAATGATTAAATAGGGCTTTCAATTATCTTGATGCATGCAGAGTGTATTGAGTTCTGCTAAATGATTAAGATGTCCTCTGTTGTAGCTGAATCCCCTTCCAAGGAAAGTGGCTGTTAAGCTGTGTAGACTGTATATATATATATATATATATATATATATATATATATACACACACAGTCACCCATGAAGGATGACTGCTAGGTCTCACTGTAGCCTCATGTGATGGAAATGGGGAGGAGGTACTCTGGCACTTCCTTTATAAGTACAGTAATCCCCTTCATGTGGGCTTTGTCCTCATGAATTAATCAATCCCAAAGGCCCCATCTTCTAATACCATTACCTTGGGAGATAGGATATATATATATATACACACACACATATATATATATATATATGTACATATTTTATTTTTTCAGAGGCATGTCTCCTGTTTGAGGGGGAAGAAATAGGCCACAGGGTAGGCAATTTTATCTAAGTTGGGTGAATCATTATACTTCTTCACTACCGGTTACTGACCCATGAAAGATGACTGCTAATTTATATGCTGCCTTTCTTTGCATTAATTTTGAAAATAGAATCACTTCCTAAAAATACTTTATTTCCAACTATCCAAAAATTATCATAATACACAGATTTTGAGAGAATAACTCATTTTACTGCCATCTGCTGGATAATTGTAGTAATAAATATATACACCTATGACTTTTCTATAAGAATGGCACAACTGTAATAGTAGCTTTGTACCTTACAACTCCATCCCAATCACAGTGACTGGCTGAAGTGTGTGTGCATAATCTAAGCTGGATCTAGAAATTTTTTTTTCCTGGGAGCTTGCCGTGATGACCATCCTTTTCTAGTTGTAAAGCTATGAAAATATGAGCCTGAACTTACCAGTGACCAAGGTTCCACTTTGTGGAGAAAATAGTATACAGGCAAGAAGCAAATCCACAAAGAGTCAGTGGGAAATGGACACAGAAAGAAATAGTCCCAATGATTCTAGAATTTCTGGCTCCAATTCTACTGGAGGCTATTTTTATCCCCACTTTTCTACAGTTCAACTATGAGACAATTTTCTCTGTTGAATTGAGCCAAAGATTTTGTCACTTGGATAAAATGTCTTCCAACTAACATACACTGGATGATCTCTTAATCCATTTGGGCTGCTATAATAAGGGACCATAGACTGGATGGCTTATAAACAATAGAAATTCATGTCTCACAGTTCTGGGGCCTGTGAAGTCCAAGATCAAGGCACTGATAGATTTTGTGTCTGGTGAGGGTCTGCCTCCTCTTAGAGACAGGTCTCACTGTAGCCTCATGTGATGGAAATGGGGAGGAAGCTCTCTGGCATTTCCTGTATAAGTACACTAATCCCCTTCATGTGGGGTTTGTCCTCATGAATTAATACATCACAAAGGCTGTATCTTCTAATACCATTACCTTGGCAGACAGGATTTAAAATTAATTTTGGAGGGACAGTCAGACCATAGCAGAAGTCAAATAAAATGAACTCACTATAGTTAAGAATGAGGGCAGGAAGAGATACTCTGAAGTAATCCCACTTTGTATTAGCATCATGTAGAGAATTATCCAATGGTTCCTGCTGGGGTTATATGTAATTTACCTAGTGGCACATCTACTCTTAGCATAGATTCTTGCTCAATCTTAAAAATATTTGTTGAACTGAATTAATTTTAAAACACAGAGAAAACACTTTACTCATTCATTTTGCTAAGTATTTATTGATCAACCTTTTTGCAATAGACACAGTTCTAATTACTCAGAATATTGTGTTGAGTACTTGCATTTAAACTCTCAGATCTCACTTTTTTAAAAACCTATATACATCAACAGGACATAGCCATGATGCGAAAACCAGTTGATATATTAAAAGTAGACATTCTCCAGACTAATAGAAAAAAGTCAACAAAATGTATGAGCGAACAAGGAGTTCTAGCTCTCAATTTGTTGTTCCCTAGATGGGATATATTGGATATGCCATTTAGCCTACCAAAGCCTTAACATTTAACTAGATGCTCTTTAGATTTATGCTTATTTAAGATTTAACTAGATACTCTTTAAGGCTTATAACAAACAGAAATTTAACTAGATGATTTTTAAGGCTTATTCCAAGTAAAAAGAAACTTAAAGTTTTTATTTTAATTTCTCATATTGGTGGTTTTCAAAGTGGTCACCTACCAAGAGCCTAGAAATTTGTTAAAATTCACATTTTAGACCTCACCCTAGACATACTGAACCACATACCCTGGGGCAGGGAGTATAGTAATCTTTTTTTTTCTTAACAAGTTCTGATGGGTACTAGTGTTTCCCAACCACTGCCTGGACATATAAAATATGCTTAATAGTAAATATATGTATGAAAACTTTTCTAATTTTTCACAGCTATATCACTGATATCGTTAGGCTTAGTGTCCACACCCAAATTTCATCTTGATTTGTAATCCTGATAAGCCCCATATGTCAAAGAAGAGACCAGGTGGAGCTAATTGAATCATAGGGGCAGTTTCCCACATGTTGTTTTCATGACAAGGAGTGAGTTCTCATGAGATCTAATGGTTTTATAAGGGGCTTTTCCCCCTTCACTTAGCATTTCTCCTTCCTGCCACCTTGTGAAGAAGATGTCTTGCTTCCCCTTCACCTTCCGCCATGATTGTAAGATTCCTGAGGCCTCCCCAGCCATGCTGAACTGTGGGAAAAATATTTTGGAAATATTCTTATGCTTTTTTGTGGATTTAAAATTACGTCAGCGTCACAGAGTTTTTTTTCTGTGGGTTAATTACTAGGGATCAACTGCAGTGGATTAAACATACACCCATACACATATGCACACACATTTCAGAATATGGATAAAGCTTGTAACTGAAGAAACAAAAACTAGATGATCTCCTGTAATTATCCAATTCTTCCTGTTACAAAACTCAAAAAATGATGAATAGAGAGACAGGAAAAATAAAATGCTGGGTTTACAATCACTTCTATAAATGAGTAAGACCCTCCTTTATTTAGTAATGTGTTATCCTCAGCACTTTGGGAGGCTGAGGTGGGTGGATCACAAGGTCAAGAGATCGTGACCATCCTGGTCAACATAGTGAAACCCCATCTCTACTAAAAATACAAAAAAATTAGCTGGGTATGGTGGCGCGTGCCTGTAGTCCCAGCTACTCGGGAGGCCAAGGCAGGAGAATTGCTTGAACCCAGGAGGTGGAGGTTGCAGTGAGGTGAGATTGTGCCATTGCACTCCAGCCTGGGTAACAAAAGCGAAACTCTGTCTCAAAAAAAAAAAAAAAAAAAAAGAAAGAAAGAAATGTGTTATCCTAAGTTTACAAGTAATTTGGTCTGGATATGTACATTTCTGCTAGCACTAGTACATTAACAAATTCAGAGAAAGATTTAGCAGAAATTTTATTAGGTGTCACTTTTGCTGTTTGATATCTAGAGCTGGTGTCTAAAACATTATACATACTGATCTCTGAGAGAGTCTAGGATTACCCAAGGGAATGAAAGATTTTTCCATAGGGTAATACAAAGACAGGAAGTAAATACACTTGATTTATATTCATGCGCCCTCTTTATTCTGTCTTCTTCCCCTTAATATTTTTAACTCTCTTTATAAAAGTTTCTTCTTCAGACATATTTTATGGAGATTTAAGTGATCCTTAATGACTAGAAGATAGGGACAGATACCACTGCTGCAATCCTACCAGCTTTCTCAATTTGGGCCTGGAAGCCAATTTTAACTTTTCCCTATTCAGTTAACTCCATATGGTATAAAGATAGAGATAGATAGATGATAGTCATTATTTCAGAGTGAATTGTGATATGGGTGTGGATGGTTGGTATGTTTCTAAGCAATAATTATGATTTGATTTTAAGCCAGAATTATTTGTTTCAGTAGCAGCAGTACATATCATAGGGGTATGGTTTTCTTTCTTTCTTTTTATGTTTGCTTTTGTTTTTGAGACAGAGTCTTGCTCTGTTGCCCAGGCTGGAGCGCAGTGGCACGATCTCGGGCTCACTGCCCCCTCCACCTCCCAGGTTCAAGCAATTCTCTGCCTCGGCCTCCTGAGTAGAGTAGCTGGAATTACAGGTATGTACCACCATGCTCAGCTAATTTTTGTATTTTTAGTAGAGATGGGGTTTCACCATCTTGGCCAGGCTGGTCTTGAACTCCTGACTTCATGATCCACCCGCCTAGGCCTTCCAAAGTGCTGGGATTACAGGTGTGAGCCACTGCACCTGCCCTGTTTTCTTTTTTTTTTCTTTTTTTTTAATCTGTAGTGAATGAGATTCAGAGTAGCATGGACCTCTTCTTATATTACGGGAGGATTATTTTGTCACTGTGATGGAAAAGACAATTTCCTTTCCTCCTCACCAATATCCTTGTCTAAAGTCACTTAACTTTGAGTTTGGGGCTTTCTTATCTACTTGCCTACTGTTAAGAGTGAAAAATAATTCAAATCTAGAAGAATAGTACTTTCTTTTTTTTCCCCTGCCATTATCTCTTGCCCTTTTTAACAATTGAGGGAGTTTGTAAACCTGATATAACTATTTTTAATGTTATATTTTTATAAAATGAAGGATTTGAAGAGATAAAGGATGTTAAAAAGAATCTAATTCTCCCTACCTCAGAGAACTCAAGAATATTTCTTACACTTCTAATCATTTCTTCTCTTTTTCTTCTCTCCTGTTTGCATGCTGCAGGCTTGTTCTTATAATCTCTTATTTTGTCTTTCCAGCAGCATCTGCTTTTCACCTTTCATTTCTTCCCCTGATCTTTCAATGTAGTTTTCAACAGTTTTTTTTGACACCACTTTCACATTTCAATTTTTTCTTTTGTTCTTTTTTTTCTTCTATATTCCACATATGACTTCCAAAGATTTTGTAAAGATGAATTGTCCAGAACGAAGAGAGTGATTAAGAGCCTACAGAACTGGGAAGAGGACTGTTGCCAAGATTTTCTTCATGTGTAGAAGCACAGTGGAGTTACCCAGAGTGTGAGAAGCAAGAAACAGAAAGCCTTGCTAAGGGATGACCAAAAGGGGAAGCCTATTAAAAGAATTATCTGGAGGAGTATGCAGTGAAGAAAATAAAGTAGAGCCAGCCTGCCGGGTCAGTAGCTAATAGCCCACGGGTTTGCAACTAAGGAAATTAAAACTCTAGCTAATGAGAATTGTAGACACCTACTGAGAATGAACCGAAGGCTTCCTATTAACCTGCCTCCTTGGGTCTTTCTGACAGAACAGTCAGAAAGTTGTTTCCTATTTGTTTAGTAGCAAAAGATTTGAAACGGAGGTTTAAAAGGGATGAAAGAGAAGTTGTAGGCAAACTCTTAGCTCCTTCACGAGGTCCAAATAGGATGTCTCCCCTACTCCACTCAAAATATAAATCAGCATAGGTCACAAAACGAGGAAGTACAGTTAAAAAGAAAAGAAAAAGAAAAAAAGAGTTGGGCCAGATAAGACATACAGCCAAGATAACTGAGACAGTCACCGGGGATTTGGGGTGTGGGGACTTCAAATTAATAATCCCGATATTAGCTTTGTGGAATTAGCAGGATTAGGGTACCTCTTTCAAGAACACTGGTTAAATTCATGATTTCGATAGATGAGCATTAGTTATTATATGCACCCCCCTCCCCCCTTTTTTTTTTACCTGCAGAAGTTAAGAAGTCTGTTTAACTCGCAGGTCACCAGGAGAGTGATTAGAGGTCTCTGGACATCATTTGGGTTTGGATAAACATGTAGGGCCACTTTACAGGCTCTATCTCCAACTCCTGATCCCACTGTGGTTCTTTCTGAATTGATCCAGGTCCCTGCTAGCGAGTGAGGCAGAAGGAATCCAGGCTAGTTGTGAGATGACACACAGCAGGCGGAGATGATGGGGTTATTTCAGAACCAAGAGGAGGGGGCGAGCAGGACACGGACTTGTCTCCCCGCACTTTGATGCCAAGGTGGTCTGGGAGAGACCCCAAAGGGCAACGTCGAGGGGACTGCAGGCGGCAGCCCTGGCGCGGCGGCTCGGCGCCCCTCTCCGCGGGCGGGGTGCGAGCGCGTGTGCGCGAGAGCGGCGGGCGGCGGCGGCGGGAGGAGGCGCAGGCGCGCTGCTCGCCCGTCTGCAGCCCCGCGCCGAGCGCCGCGTCTCGGGAGTTGATGGCAGCACCACTGTGCGGCCGTCCGGCCGAGCGCGGAGCGCAGCCACACGCCGCTGCCCAGGGAGCGCCCAAGATGTGGGGGGACCGGGGCGGCAGCGGCCGTAGCAGCGCCAGGGACGGGGGCACACAGCAGCCTCCGCTCGCCCGCCTGTCCTGACCTGCCTCCCTTGCCCCCAAAGAATGTCAGCCAAGTCTAAGGGGAACCCCTCCTCGTCCTCTCCAGCCGAGGGGCCGCCGGCAGCCTCCAAAACCAAGGTGAAGGAACAGATCAAGATCATCGTGGAGGATCTGGAATTAGTCCTGGGCGACCTGAAGGACGTGGCCAAGGAACTTAAGGAGGTGAGAGGTGCTGGGCTGGGGAGGGAGTTCGGCGCCCTTCGACCCCTAGGGGTCTCCGTCCCATTTTCGGTAGAGACCGCCAGATTTCCAAACTCCTGGGAAACTACAGAAAGACGCCTGCAGACTGACTTTCTTTGCTCCGGGGACTCCTGAGAGGAGTTGCTGTTGCACTTTCTATTTTTTTTTTTTTTAATCAGGAAGAAATCAACTAGTGTTTTAATCGATGGACCTGGGCTGGTGGGAGGGTGAACGCACGCGTGTCTCTGAATCTGTGTGTGTGACGACGGCGGAGAGGGTTAGCTGGGGGTGTGTCGGCAGAGGAAGTCGTGAGCAGCCCGGCCGGAGCGTGCAAGATGCTCCTCTTCTGCCCTCTTGCTCCTCCAGAGTCCTTTGGCAAGTCCGCTGCCAGTCTGGCAGCCTCCTCAAGTCGGGGCTGAAGAGGGGCTGGGTTCTGGGCCGTGGGCCAGACCAGGGAGGGCAGCCTGAGGGAAGCTAGGCTCAGACTCCCCTCCCTGTCTCCCGAGCCTCGCTGCAGGGAAGGCGACGGGAGCTGCTGGCAGCCTTGGGGCTAAGGAGGGGATCTGGGACTTTCTCACTTTCTGAAGCATCCGCTGCTCTGCTCCGAACATCGTTCCCAGTAACTCTGGGCCTTCTCGCCACCCTACCTCTCCTTCCTTCCTTCCACCCTCTAGCCACTTGGCATTGAACCCGAGGAGCAGGACCCCCAGGGGAGTGTGTGTGTGGCCGGGGTCTTGCCACTGGCGTCCTGGCTCTCAGAAATTGGGACTGCTTCGGTTCTTCCCCCCCTTCTCCTATCCCACTTGTCTGTTCAGCTCTACCTCCGCCTCCGCGGCCCCCAGCCCGGAGTGATCCGGATGGAAAGAAGCAGAGATGGTATCAGGGCTGAGGCTGCGTAACTCAGGCGGCGGCTCCGGGAGGGGGCGGGTGCGGGGGCCAGGCTGGGTGGGGTGGGGTCTCCCGAGCCCGGCTGGCTGCCGGCGGCGTCGCGGAGCTGGTGGCAGAGTCCCAGCGCGCTGCTCACTACTGAAAGGGCTCCTGGTGCGGTTCTCGGTGAGGGAGTCCCAGCTCCACTTGCGTGAGAGCTAAGGCTGGAACTTCGAAGGTGGTGGTGGCTGCAGCGGGAAAAGAAGGGGTGGGGCGTAGTCTAGGTCCAAAATTGTAATCCTGTTTCTGAAGCCGAGGGGGAGGAGACTGAGGGTTGTTTGGATGACCGGCCTTTAGAGATTAACCTCCTGTATTCAATTTCCAATCCAAATTTCAAGAGCCCCCCATCTTCCCCTCCCCCCCCATTACTTCCACGAACTGAACTCCGCATTTGTTACCTAATATAAGTCAGCAAAAATAGGCCATTCGTCGCCAGGGTTAAGTTTGCCAATGGCAAATGTCGTTCCTGTAGGTTATTCCACAGACAGAACATAATTACTACTGAGGTCCTGGGAGTGGCTGTTAATATAGATTCAGGAATAAAACTTGTTCGTGTTTTCAGGGTTTCTCTAGGATTACTGCTTCACAACTGGTTGACAGATGGTGGGGTTATGCATTGAAATTCAATTCTAAAAATGCTGTCCCTTTCTTTGTTATTCTTTTATATGACATCTTTGGCAGACTGTGTTTTCATCTGAAACATTATGGCGCTTTAAAAAATGAAATTGGGTATGTTTCTTTCGGCAGAATTGTGCTTAATAGTTACTGAGGTTTCTAAGGTGGGGAATGTGGAAAACCTACAGCAGCACAGAAACGTATTTACTGTTTTCATGAATCTGAGACTAAAAAGTAGTTAATCAGAATTCTGCATCTGTGAGCCATACTTCCTTATGTTATAATGTCCGTCCACTCACTTTTTTTTTTTTTTTTTGCACAGAATAAATGACAAGAAACTACATATGGTCCTGGTTGTGCTTTGCATCATCATTTTATGGACATTTAGATACCAAGTAGATCCGTAGTAAAACCTTCAACCTCTCGGTGGTTCTTGGTTAGCATCACAAAAAAGTAACTCAGGAAGTCTGTTGATGCCACTTTCTAAGTTTTCATTACTGAAGATTTTTTTAAGGTGAAAAAGGAGGTATCTTATAAGAGGAATAAAAAGCAGAGATAATGTACAACTCAGTAGATGAAAATATCTGACAGATCTAGAGATACAATTTTGACTTAACATTTTGGAAGCTTTGTTTGGCTTAAAGACTTGTTTGAGTAGAATTCTCACCATGAAACTGAAATTTATGACTGATAAATGATGTGTTGTGGCTGTTAATTAATTTTGTGTGGATATCGTTTCTAGATTTGCACAAGGAACCATAAATACTATAGCTGAATCTGAAAACGTTGGTTATTCACATAATATGCATGAAAGTATTTTGAGACCAAAGTATTTATAGGGCATGTTTAACCTATGACATCTTGCAGTTGTCCAGCATTTATTTTTATAGGATAATCCTGCATATGTGAGTGAACATGTCTTTGATGTAGTTTTTGAATAAAGAAATAACAAAACTTTTTTCATTACAAAGTTTGTTGGTTTCTGTACATGAATGTTGCTATTAATTCATCAGTTGTCATATTCAGTATTCTGTCAGTTTAAAATTAGTACATGTTAAATATACACTGCTATATTTAGAATTCTAATTCCTTTATTTGCAATGCTATACTTTTAGACCATAATATATTTTAAATATAAATTATCAGTGATCTTTTTTTAACTTGGAACAGGAATTAAAAATTAAAAAGTAGTTATGACTGTATCACTGTGTCAGTCATCATATCGTATTTGTTTTTCCTTTCTGCAATCTTCTTTAGTTCTGTTCTTTGTTTTTGCATAATTTCTGCACCAACAATGTTAATCTTTGGTTTGATGTTACTCTGAAATTGCTTTTCTTCATACAAGTTTTGTGGGCTTAAGTCATCTGAAAACTCAGGTAGTAGGATAAATTCAAACATAATAATAATTGCTTAAAACACTTTAATAAGTAGTGACAAAACTCTAGTCTGTTCAGCAAGAAGAATTGTTATTTTGGGTATCTGTTTTATGATTATTTAGTTATAATTACTTAATCAGTTTTAATTAGATTTATGCATTAGAAACTGAGGAACAGGCTTTCTAGAAAGTCAAAGAGCAGCTTTATTCTACTCCTAGAATTTAGTAAAATCTTAAATAATTTATTTGACTTTTCGGAAATAATATGGGTTCTTTGGTCTTTTATGCTATTAATACATTGGAAAACCCTTTAATATAATTCAATATACTTATTAAGCACCCACCATGGCCAAAGTACTGTACCATTTTTTAAATTGCTACCAAGGTGAATAAGTTGTAGTTTTTGGTCTCAGTGAGCTCCAAAGGTTAGTTAGGGATATATTTATCCTGCCTTTCAACATCAGTGGTATAAAAAGACATTGTGGCCTTTAGTGGCCATTCTCACTATAGACTTGGAGAAATAGAGAATTGAGAATAAGAACGAGTATATGTTGATTTATAAACTGATACATGCTGCATACTTAGTGGAATGGCAAGTCTTTGATGAAGAAAGAAGCTTAAAAAGATGAAAATATATGAATTTTAAGAAATTTACAGTTGATTTAGGTTGTCATGATTAACATAAATGGATCAATACTATATATAGGAGATTATATATTCAAATGTTGTAACTAAATACTGAAGATTTCCATGAAAGGTAAGTCTTTTGGAAAAATGGAGAGTTTAAAAGGAAGATCTTGAATTTTTCTTTTTCCTAATGTAAATAAGGTTTTAAGAGGTAGACAGGAAGTAAAAGAAAATAGTTTTGGACTACAAGATTAATCCATGTTGCACTTTTTTCTACACATTGAAAAGAAATGTAGAAACGAAGCAATTGCTTTTTAAAACTAGTTCTCAAATAATCTAATGCCTTTGAGTAGCAATATGTCTATTCTTTTATGAAGATCTCACTGGTAAACTGTTTTGCATTAAATGCTGGTATTAATATGCGATCACTTATCTTGGTGGTCAGAATGACATTGAAATCTCTAATAAACAGCCTTTTATTCGGAAACAAAATTAATTGCAGCTTTAGCTGGGTTCTCTTTTAGTTTAGACTTGTTATAACCTTGAGCTTTTCTTGTAGCATTTATTTTTATGATTTCAAGTAACAAGACTACTATATGAGTTGAAAAGCATTTATGTAAATAACTTCTTGAGAGGCTCTCTGAGTAGACATGACTCTAATGCAGGAACAAGTTAAAATAAGTTGTTTTGTTGTTGCCTTAGAATCACTCAGTGACTGGACTCCGTTGGTGAGAAGTATGTCAGTATTGTTGCCATGGACTGGAAGGCACCATGATTTATCTTATAATAGCATAAACCGAAATAAATTTGAGTTTAATTTTGAAAAATCTGAAACCCATAGGAAACATTCTGATATGAACTGATGATAAGAGAATTAACAATTATCTGAAAAATATTTTTACTTTTAAATATTCCTCTTTTAATAGCTTAACCACTTGATGTTCTGTAGTTTATTGTTCTGGAAAATCTTACTTAGTGTTTTTTGGTTAATGAGCCATGCATAAAAAAGTCATTAAAAGAAAAAATTATAGAGAATAATCTCTGAAGTATTTTCTTTTTGTTTGAGACAGTGTCTTGTCCTGTCGCTTAGGTAGGAGTGCAGTGGTAGAGATCTTAGCTCACTGTAGCCTCCATGTCTTAGGTTGACACAGTCTTACCACCTCAGCCTTCTGAGTAGCTGGGACTACAGGCATGCACCACCATGCCTGGCTAATTTTTAATTTATTGTTTTTGTAGAGATGGTATCTTACTATGTTCCCCAGGCTGGTCTTGGTCATCCTCCTGCTTAGACCTCCCAAAGTGCTAGAATTATAGGCATGAACCACCATGCCCACCCGAAGTATTTTCCAAGTTCTAAAGCTGTGAATAAATAGAATTTATTAGTTCACTTAATTGTAGCAATAGTCATACTTTTACTACTCTGTACAACAGTCTACCTCCCCAAACTGTGGTATGTTCACCAAATGCTAAACTGCTCTAAAATTTTTCTTTACTTAGGCATGATGGCCTAGCATGTTACCAAAAACAATTTTGAGAACATGGAGTTAGCTAATAATCATCCAACATTCTCTATTTCCAATGAATTAAAACATTCAACACTTAGAGAATTAGCTGATAAGAAATTCAAGCAGCCTTAAAGTAATAGTGTGTTTCAGGCAATAGTGAAGTAATAGATAATATAGCCAGTGTAATAGGTTTCATTATTACCTGGATTATGTTATTTTCATCCTTGCTTCTCTTAGGATCTCAGATACTGAAATCTAAATGTAGGAAAAGAGATAGAAATGCAAGTTTGAGCAAAACATATTTTCCCAAACTATAGAACCTTTCTTCTGTAGAGCTAGTTAATGAAAGATTTCATGGACAGATTCTGAGAATTAGAGTAATAAAATTCCAGTAGGTTACTGATTCAACTCTGATTGAAATATACATAACTGACATCAAGCTGTAAATACAAGACTAACAAACAACAATGGGCACAATTTTTTTTGAAAAATTAAATTTATTTTTTCTGATGTTAGGAGAAATGCAGTATATGAATATTATAGAAAGTTTGGAAAAATCTAAAGAGATATAAAGGAGAAAATAAAAATTATCTTTCATACCACATAGAAATAGATACACTAAACATTTTGTTATAGTTCCTTTTAGTCTTTTTGCATGCATATTTTAACATAGATGAAGTTATACAAAGTTATAAATTATAAGTAATGGCATTTTCTACTTTCTTGAATCGTATAGATCATAACTATTACACAGATTTGCTATAAGTTAATTCATACATCCCTTAATATTGGGTATGCCATTTATTTCCAGTTTTTTATGGTATTAAATATCACTAGAAAGAGCAGTGTTGGCAGTATGAATAGCTAACAGAAGTCTTACTTTCTGCCAGGTACTCTTCTCAGTGCATTTATTTATATTAAATAATTTAATTCTCAAAACAAATAGATGAGGTAGGTACTAATATTGCCCATTTTACAGATAAGAAATCTGAGGTCAGAGAAATTAATTCATTTGCCCAACGTCATTTGACTTGTTAGTGGAGAAGTAGATTTCATTGCCAGATAGTTTGGTGTTGGAGAACAGCATTCACCACGAAGTTCTATCATGTTCCCTATTTTTTTTTTAACATTTTCTTAGACATCAAGGATCTAAAAGCTTTAAAATTCTCAATTCATATTGCCAAATGGCCTTCTAAGGGGTTTTTACAAATTTTTGCTTGCAGCAGTAGTATATGTGTGGACACTGTTTCTTAAATTTCGAGTGAAGCTAATAAACCATTTCATTATTTCATTAAGGCTTGCTGTGTAGTTTATTATCTTCACGGTAACAGTCATTGTTTTTGTGGATTGCAGAAAACAGTATTGAGACAAAATTAATAGTGAGTAAATTAGACCTTGCAATTTAAAATTTTCAAATAAAGAGGTGCTGTGATTAATTACCTTTAACTTATTCAACAAAAATGTTCATAAGAATATTACTTAGCTTTTTAATATTCTGGCTGAGAAAATAAAGGAATAACTAATGTGGAAGCTTGTTGATATCTAGCATTATATACAATTATTTCAAATGAATACAAATAATTCGAAATATATTATTATTTTTTGTTGCTATCAAATTACCTTAGAAGAGAGGCACTATCCTTAAGCTTTCTGAGATGTTTGGGGTTTGACAGTTCTCTTGCTTTCTCCTATGACTGATGAATTAGAGAATCTTGTTGAACTCCTTACCAGGAACAATATTATTGAACTTGCTAAAGATGTCACATGTATATTATAATTAGATTTCATGTATTAACTTTAGTGCTATCGATTATAAACCACCTCCTGTCTCCCACATATAAGGGGTATAAGAAATGGCTTTATTCTAAAACTGTTTTTTTTTCCAGTATATTCTGAATAGAAATGTTTTTATTGTATTGAAATTTAGTTCATTAGGAGAATTGCTCTGAATTAAGTTTCCCTTAGGAACTGGGAACCCAAAGTCAGCAGTAATTCATCTTTACACAAGAGCCAGACCATAGCATTAACTGAAATGAACAAGTAAATACATATCTAATATCCAAATCTTAGTAGACTCATAAGGTAGCCTGTCAGCACAGGACAAATGTTGTCTTGCTTATGTGGGATTTGCTATTTATTTATTTAGAATGTAAAGACATGAGGATTTCAAAGGAATTAAACTACCAGACCCCACTTTCAGGCAAGAAATATTAACATTGTTTGGACTGAATTTCTATTCATGATCTTTGTTTTCTCTCTTTCTACTTTGCAAATGCTACTTCAGATTGGTTTTTGAGATACATGTTTACTTGTAGAATAACTGAAGTCAGGAAAATTACATACTTTGCTCATTCAGTTATCATGGTGTTTGGGATACTATAAATAGATTTTCAACTACAAATAACATATGTCATCCTTGTCTGGAAAAAGCATATTTGATGGTTTCTGACAGGTTCTTTCTCTAGTACCACACAAATGGTAACAGATACATTGGTGTGCATTTTCCCCTTTCACAGTATCACATCTTATCTTAAGATTTCAAACTGTGTATTTATATGACAGAAAAATACCGGGTTAAAAAACATCCGTCAAATCAATTGCCCTCTAGCATCAGTAGTTCTTAATATTCCCCTCCCCCCATATCACAAACTCCTTTGAAAGAAGGAAAAAAGTTAGGGTTATTTCTTCTTGAACAAAAGCTCATGCAAACATAGTTCATGCATGTGTTCAGAGAATCTTGGGTGGGTGGGAATGACTCAGGTACTAAGTGGCAAAACAAGTGATTGATTGCCATTTTATTTTTTATTTAAATTTTAGCTAATTGTTTGAAGTTTAGCTCCATAACTTTCAGAATTAAAAGTCCTGGCTCTACAAAAAGAAAATAAAAGAAATACTGATGGCTGTGGTTTGATGTTTTTTATGTAGGGGAAAAACATGAGTGGCATATCAACAGTTTACTTCTCTTAGAATGTAATGTCAGTGTGAAAACAGTATATTTATAATGCATTACTTTGCAAAAACTGTAGAGTACTTGTGTGTCTAAAGGTCAACTCTCATTTTGTTTCTCATGATGTGTGCCATAGTATGTCACTAAATAGATGGGCAAAATGTTTTCAGAATTAATTGTAAATTAAGTATATTCTCTTCTTAAAACTGATGCCAGAACAGCATTTTTCTTTGTTTTATTATTTTCTTGTGACATTAACATGAATTACAAAAGTCATATTGAATTCTTGATATGTGTAATTCACTATGCTGAAGAATGTTAAGTTGCAAATATAAACAAGCTTAGTCACCTGCCCTTGAAGAACATTACTTCCAGCAAAGTGAATGCTACCTCTGGTAGGCTACTGTAGAGTTAAGGCAGTGTAGAATGTGTAACAGACCATTCAGTTACACAGAGTACAAAGATGGAAGAAGCATTAGTCTCACTTTCTGTTTTAATTAGTTTCTCTCAGAATTAATGAGTTCTAAAAGCTATTGAAATATATAGTAAATTCTGTAATGATACATCATAATTTTGGGATATGAGGGCAAGCCATTCCAACTCATACATGTGGTTTTGTTATTCCATTTTACAATATGATTCTTAGGGATTGTGTTAATATGTTCTAAACTTTTAGCGCATATTACTAACACCAGAAGTTTACTTTGATGAAATAAATTTCTCCCAGTGAGAAGATCTGTTACCAAACAGATACAAATACATTTGAAAACTTTAAGCAATAATCGTTCTTTTAAAAATTTGTTAAAATAAATAATGATTTACATATATGTGATAATAACGCTTTTTTTGTTGTTTTTTGTTCTTTTTTTGAGACAAGAGCCTCACACTGTCACCCAGGCAGGAGTGCAGTGGCAAGATCATGGCTCACTGTAGCCCCCAACTTCTAGACTCAAGCTATCCTCCCACCTCAGCCTCTTGAATAGCTGAGACTACACGCATGTGCCACCACTCCTGGCTATTTATTTTTTTTATTTTTTGAAGAGACAGGATCTTGCTACATTGCCTTGGCTGGTCTTGAACACCCGAGCTCAAGTAATACTCCCATCTCAGACTCCCAAAATGCTGGGATTACAGGCATTAGCCACCACACCTGGCCAATAAAGCTTTTATAGGTATGTGATTTCTACACTTCAGGTTAACCTGAATAATAATCTGAAAAACTGTGACAGAATTAAAAATTAAAATTAAAAATTAAAAATTAAAAATTAAAAATGATAAGCAAGTAACTATTTTCTGTTTGCTTTTGATGACAGTGATAACACTGTGAGCTATTATTAATTGACGTAACTTTGTAATTTTAAAGCCCAAATATAATAGATATATTTATTCAGTTATATATAGAATAATGTATAAATTTGATTGTTTATTGCATAGATCAATGTTTTTGATAAATGTGTGGGGTTATCTTTTTTTTTTTAAGAAGAGGAGAATTTTTAGTCTCTTTTGCTCAGTAACGTGGCATAGTATAGAGGGGTGAGAGCACAAACTCTGAAGCCAGGCTGCTTTGTTTCAAATTGTTCTGCTGTGCAATATTGAGCACATTATTTAATTTCTCTCTGCTTTCATTTTCTCCTTAGCATGACTATAGTGACAATGTTACATGTAGTATTGGTTGGTTATGAAGATTAAATGACTTCTATGTAGAATGTTTAGAATAGTTCCCAAGCATAAAGCAAGCATTGTGTGTGTATCTGTCATTATTGCTATTATTTGAATTTGTCTGAGCCCCCTTATTCATTTATTCAACAAGAAGTGTTTAGCACTTACTGTATACCAGGCACTGTTCTAGTTGCTAGCGATATAGCGGGGAACAAAACAGGCAAAAATCCTTCATGGAGTGTACGTAGTGGATGGGGAAGGCAAGGGGAAGATAGGTCAGTAAAATAAATGCATCAAATATTGGAAGGTAATTGATCTTATGAAGTAATAGAAGATTATAATGGGATAAACAGTGATAAGGAGGAAGTGCAATTTTAAATAGGGTGGTCCAGAATAAGCCTCACTGAGAAAGTGGCATGGTGGCATGAGGGAAAAACTTGAAGGTGAAGGAGCAAGCAGTAAGGAAATCTAGGGGAGCATTTTCCCAAATAGGGAGCAGTAGCCCAAGGGCCTTATAGGGGCAAGTTTCCCATGCAGTTGCAGAAGAACAAGGAGGCCAGTGTGGCAGGAGTGGAGGAGAGGGCAAGAGTAACAGTGATATGGTCAGATAGGTATGGGGGATGTGTATAAGGATTTTGACTCTTTGAGTAAAATGAGGCTTTTGAGCAGAGAGGCAACTAAATCTGATATACTTCCTTCTTTTTACCTTTAATTGTTAGCTCAGGGTTTCTCAAACTCTGCACCATTGACATATTGGGTGGATAATTCTTTGTTGGGGGGACTGTCCTGTGCATTGTAGGATGGTTGGCAGTATCTACAACCAAATGTCAGGAGAAACCAAAAATGTCAGTGTGACAGTGGAAAATGTTTCTAGACCATGCCAAATGTCCTTTGGGGGCAGGGGACTCACCTCTGTTGAGAACTATGGCTCTTGCTCTTCCATCTTATTCCATATTACTTAATATTGCTTTTGCTACCTACCTTTTTGTTTCTTCATGCTTATCCATCAAGCACTGAGATCTTATTCCATATTACTTAAGATTGCTTTTGCTACCTACCTTTTTCTTCCTTCATGCTTATCCATCAAGCACTGAGACTTCATGTCTCTTTCATGTCTTGTATTTGCTATCTTTTTTTTTTAAATATCATTATCTTAATTTTTCTTTACGTTTGTCTAATTCTTTTTCCTTAACTCAAGCAACTTTAAAAATATACCTTCTGATTTCCATCCACTACTTCCATTTTCTTGCTTTCCATTTTTCTCACAATGAGATAAAAGTTAAATTGAAAAATTCTAAGGGATTTTTATAAATATGTGTGTTTTAGGATTTGGGAGAAAAAAAATGAGATACTCAGAAGGAATGGGGTAGTAGCCAAGGCTAATCTGCTTGTCTTCTTGCCAGTTAGTTTGAGTGAGATCAGAGGCAACCTTGACTAGTGGAAGACCTTTTGTCTCATCCATCAGTTAGTCCTATGCTGCTTCTGCCCGTTTCATTTCTGTAAACAGAAGAGAAGTTAGAATGGTGTCACTGCTGTCTGGTAGGGCACAAATTATAGATGATGGTGACACTGATGATACAGATGACTGACAACTGTTAAATGCTCACTATGTACCAGACATTATTGTGAGTTAACTCATTTAATCCTCATAGCCACCCTTTGAAATACCTAGAATTATTCTATAGATGAGGAAGCACAGACAGGTTAACTAAAAGCACATGTTGGAATTTAACTCTTGATATTTCCTCATTTCTACCTTTAAGCAGAAGTCCGTGACCTGCTCCCTAATTCCTGGCAGCCACATAGTCACTCTGCTATTTTTAGGTCTTTTTTAACTTCTGCATAATCTCTTTTTTCTCTTTTTCATCCTCTACCTTCTTTAAATCATGTCTCTTTTTTTTCTTGTTTTTTTTTTTCTCCTTTCTCCTCTACTTTTTGTCTTATCGTTTTTCTCTTTTTCTGCCTTTTGCTTCCATATCCACTTCTTTGAAATCCATATCTAATTTACGCATTAAAAGAAAAGATTTTTTTTGACATTTTGGTAAGTAGAGGCAGGAGGATTGCTTGAGGCCAGGATTTTAAGGCCAGCTTGGGCAACAGAGCAAGATCCTGTTTTTATAAGAAATGAAAAATAAGGTGGGTGCTATGGTATGTGCCTGTAGTCCCAGCTACTCTGGAGCCTGAGGTGGGAGGATCACTTGAGCCCAGGAGTTCAAGGTTCCAGTCAACAGTGATCATGCCACTGCACTCAAGCCTGGGTGACAGAGAAAGACTCTGTCTCAAAAAATTAAAAAAAATATATTTCTTTTATTGCCTACTATATGCAGGGTAGTAGGCTAGTCCATGTAGATAAAATAGCAAAACATATGTGGCCCCTGACATCTTGGAACTTATATTTTAGTAGAGAGACATTAATCAAATAATAATATAATATGCATGGAAGGGTGTTAAGGGTTATGAAGGAAAAGTACATGATGCAACAAGAGCATAAAATCATTGATATAAGTCTTGTTGATCCTTGCTGAGAAGGAGATTTTGATCAGCTGCTTTCTTTCCAACTGCCACCTCTCTAATCCCTATGCTGATGATTTCATGGATGATGTTTTAGTAGCCCTAGAGCTAATTTATCTGTCTTTTGTTCTCTTCTGCCAGTTCATTCTCTGAACACTGCCAGATTAATCTAACACACTGCTTTCTTTGGGCCAGGCCTGTGCTTAAAAGATCACACACTATCTCCTATTACTTATAAATGTCAAGTGACCAAACCCAGCCTTCCAACCTGACATCCAGTGGTCCCATCTTTACAATTTGGCCTTATCACTGTCCTTCCTTTCCCTGTAACACAGAGATCATCCCGAACAATCTTGACATTATCACAATATTTTACTCAATTTGATATCTATACCCCTTATGTTTGTAATCTGTACCTCACTATCTTGGATTTGCTTATGTCACTTCACAGTTATTCCCTATTTGTGCATTAAGATCTAGTAATCTTTCTCTGTTGATTACTAACTATATAACCTTCAATAAAACATTTTGAAAGTCTCACTCTTATTATCTGATGAGGAAGTTGAACTTGAAAATTCAATTACATACAATACTTATTGGGGACCAAAAGCCATCATTCTACCTGTGTGTGACAGCCTGTTATTTCCCATTTACTCAAGAACATCATTAGTATTCCTCCCCTAGCTCTCATATACCACCATTTTTTTCTCTCTCCCCTAAATGATTCCTATCATTATACAAATGAAAACAAATATTAAACCCCCTAAAATTACCATCTGATTTCTTAGCTCTCCTTTACAAAACAACAAGAACAAAAAACTTTGATTCTCTATACTTGCTGTCACCTATTTTCTCCTGTTCTTTCCTAAACCCACTCCAGTCATATTTGTACTCTTACCACCATACCAAAACTGCCTCTATTAAGGTTGTCAGTGACTCCATGTTATTTCATCCAATAGTCAATCCTCAGTCCTAATATAGCAGCGATTGACAGTCTCTTTAATAATCTTTCTTCACTTGCTTGAAGAATTACCATTTCACCTTGCTGATTTTTCTTTTTGTTACCTTCACTTATTCCTCCTCCAGGATGCCTAACTGAAATTTTTATTCTTTTAAAAAAAAATACTCTTCTTAGAGTTTTATTCAGCCTTGTGAATAAATTCCATTTATATGTCCATAACTCCCCAATTTGTGTCTTCAGCCCAAACCTTTTTTCGGAGCTTGTGTAGCCAATAGTCTATTCGCTATCTCTACTTTGCTAAGGGACATCTTAATTTTACCGTGTAGCAAAATGAACCCAGATCTCCTCCCTCCCCCAAAACCAAATTCCCTTGTCAGTCGATGGCATCTCCATCCTTTTAGAGCTGGGAGTCATTATTAATTCTTCTTTCTTTCATGTGTTATATCCAATAAACTAGAAAGCCTAGTTTGCTCCATTGTCAAAATGTTTCCAGAATCTGACCAATTGTTATCTCTTTCACTATTAACATCCTGGTTCAAGCCACACATTATTTCTCACTTTGATTGCTATAATAGCCTCCTGACTATTCTCCTTCTCCTTTGCTCCCTTAAACCTTTCTCAGCATTATCAGTCAGGGTAAAGTTAGACCAGGTTACTATTTTCAGATACCTGTAGCAGTTTCTCATTTTACTCAAGGTCAGAACACTTACTGTGGCTATCTTTGTCTACAATTGTCCTCCTTTCCTTGTTCATGTCTTCTCTTATTTACTACTTTCTTTGTGGCTCTCCTTGCTTCAGGCTCAGTGGCAGTAGTCTGCTGTTACAGGAACAAATGTGCAATGCATATTTTCATGCCTAAATCCTCACCTGAGCAAGCTCTCATCTCATTCAACCTTTGCTCCAGTGGCACCACACTGCAGCCTGTTCAAACAACTCCACATGTTATTGTATGTGCCAGCATTTCCTATTCTTCTTTCCTTTTTTCTTAATAATTATTAGCTTTTTGTATACTGAACAATTTATTTCTCATATTTATTGTTTTCTGCCTTCAGCTCCTGAAGGTCAGTGACCTATTTTTGTTCCTTTTTGTATTTCAAGTTCTTAGAGCAGTGGGTGGCATGTAGTGGATGCTCATTAAATGAATTAATAAATTACTGAATCTCTTCCTGCTCTAAACTCGTACTTCCAAAGTTCTCCAGGATCAAAGCTATTACCTTTTACTTTCTACTGCAATCCAGTATTTGATAGATACTTATTAAATATTTTATATGGATTATTTATCTACTTGCCTGTTATATATGGTGGTAGTTTTTGGTTTGGCTGGAGGGAGCTCTTGTTTCTCCTACTTTGATTCAGTAATCTACTGGTTTCATTAAATTCATCCTATTCCCATTCACTTCAACCCGTGTTCTTATTTTTTGGAATAGACAAAAGATCTCTAAGCAATAGCTAGTACCCTGAATACTTACTGTGTGTCACAGTTCTGAGTTTTTAAAAAGTATTAACTCATGAAGTCCTTACCCCCTCTCATCTCCCAACCAGTGGCTCCCACATTGTCCCTCCTACATGGAAATTTTGGAGACATTGTGTCTATGTATACCCTAAATGTGACCTGGAATCTCAGGATTTCATCTTCAGACAAAAGTCTGACTGATTTGGGAGTGCCCATTTTTCCCTTTTGCCTAGAAGTGTCATTTTAAACTCTGAGAAGTACTTAGAATTGTATATTCTTAATCAGATGTAATTTTACTTTCTTCTAATAGAATATGTAAACTAAAATGGGGAGAAAGTATGTCTACCTTTTACAACGTTCTCTGTTTTTTCTGCTTCTTGAATATCATACAATTTTTCTTGATTTTAGCCATTACAAAATTTAAATTAACTGGAAAATGACATTTAAAAATGAACATTGGATACTGTTTAAATAAGTTTTAAGCATTCCACTTATGTGCTTTAGAAATAAACAAGCAGACTGGTAAGACCTAATGCAGTGTAAAATACCGAGAAACTAGGTAATATCAGTTTGGCTCCCTTTTCTTCTCTTTGTATACTCCCTCTAGTGTTCAAAATATGGGTACTTATAATCAGCCTATTCAGATACTAAAGTACTACAGTCGTTAGGGTAGAAATAGGACTTTCCTAGCCTAATATTGTTTGTTTTACTCAGGAGATTATACTGTCAAGTTACTGAACTTTCAGTATATTGCATAAAGAACATTTGCTCCTCTTTCCTTGCTTGTGGGGATTGAGTCACTTGAGGCCTTTTTGTATGTAATTTTCAACCTGTCCACTTCAGTCAGGCAGACTGTTGGAACATACTACGTTACAAACTCTCCCTCAGTTTTTATAACAGAAGCTCAGGTTTTAGTTGTGCAATTTGAATATGAACGTAAATCTCCCCACATGCTAAATTTATGCTGAGTAAGAAATCTATATACTGGAATAACCACTATTGGATTATTTTGAACAAAGTAATTATATCATCTAATGAGATCATTTTGCTTTAATATAGTGAAATGTCATTTAAATATACTGATTTCAAACTGCCTTAAGAAATCATTAGGAAATCCCTAGGAATAACAAATACATCAAAGAAAAAATATATACTATTGTCATTTAATATAGAATATTCATAGTTGCTAGCGCATGTAACGAGGAATATAACTTTAAATTGTAAAATTAACTTATTGCTGTTTACTGATTTTTAAAAATTAAGGACTAGTGTTTGAATTAAATATTCTAAACTGACATAAAATAGTATTCAAATTTGTTTGATGCTCTATAGTTTTTAAGTAACTTTGATGCCTACTATTTTAGTTACTCATCATTAGATGAAGTAAAGAAAAATAGAATAAATTACTTTCAATACTGTTCTGATACATTGTTTCATAAGCTGTATTCACTTGTGGAAGTACTTTATGCTATAATGATTAATTCATTTTAAAATAAAATTCAAAACTAGACATTCACCCTATAACATTTTTTTAGGGAGATTTATATTTGATACTTAAAACTTATTCATAACAGGCTGCATTGTATGCCCTTGGGAAACTAGCATTTGGTAAAATACGGAGTAATATGGCACAGCATGCATGTTTGTGATTGTTTCATTAGTCACAGAAAATATACACCAAAACGTTCAAGAGTTTAACATCTGCTTCCTGAAGTTACTAGTACTCATAATGTCTAATGAATTCCAATACTCACTAAAAACCTCTTGGTTTTGCAGCTCAGGTAACCTAAGATTTACTTTATATTGAATACTGGGTTAGCCACTAACATTTCTAGGATTTTATTTTTTTCAGGGAGGGGGATAGTTATTATGAAACTATCCAAGACAATTTTTGCTCATAGTATTTTTCTTTTTGTCATCCCACTTAAAAATGAAGCCATACTTAATATACTGACAATGTAGTATTCTTTGATGGAGCTAACACCTGTAGTATATAGATTAGCTGTTGCTTAGATTTGAAATGTTTCTAACCATATTATGTTCTTTTTGGTTCCTGATAATGTGTCTGCAAACTGATGAAGAGAGAGATTTAATGAAAAAACACTGGCACCTGAACAGAGTTGCATAGAGCAAAGAAAAACAGGGCAAGGGCTGTCACTGAATGGAGAATATATTAAAATCTTGTTTGGTATAAACAAGATACTGTTGTTAAAATATTTAGTGAACCTGGAGATAGGCCATTATTAATAAGCTGATGCAAGATGATGATTGTCTTAAATTGTGAGGAAAGCTAAACCAGTTAAATATTTTTTATTCAGAAACTTTGATATTTTATGCAATTATAATATTAAATATTCTTTTTTTCACTCTGTACCAATAGTAAATAGATGAGGTTTGATTTAATCCATGTCTTCAGAAGTCTTCCTTTAAACCACACTCATCAAATTAGCATTGACCTGAAGTATTTTTCAATATAAAGTACATGGCAGGCAATACTTTGGGCCATCTCTAATCCCCTTTGATATTTGTGAATTTTCAAATTAAACACAGCCACTTTACCAATGCTTTAAAATATATCATTGCAGATGTTGTTTCCATTATTAGTATAGGAAAGGAATTTAGCATATATGTCTGCATTATAAAATTATGGAAGTCTTTGGAAGAGCTTCTGTTTTTTGAAAAGTAATACTGTGTTATATTAATAATGTTCCTTTTAATTGTAGAAAGCACATTACATTAATAAATATAGTGGAATATGATAGACTAACATGGCTAGAAACATAATTCTACTAAAAATACAAAAAATTAGCTGGGCATGGTGGTGTGTGCCTGTAATCCCCGCTACTCAGGAGGCTGAGGCAGGAGAATTGCCTGAACCCAGGAGGCGGAGGTTGCGGTGAGCCGAGATTGCGCCATTGCACTCCAGCCTGGGTAACAAGAGTGAAACTCCGTCTCAAAAAAAAAAAAAAAAAAAGAAAGAAACATAATTTAAAAATAAGATGTTTCTGTGAATTTAAGAGAAGTTTTCTAACAAAAGTGGTGCTTCATGTACTGTGTCATGAAAACAGAATTTGGTTAGTGATAAAATTTTAAAGTGTAGCATTTTTTGTGAAATTTCTTCAATTTGCCTAGAATAATATTCTGTTCCAAAATAAATTTTGAAATTGTTTAATGGTTACATTAAAATAGGCTTCCATTACAGGAGAGAAGTATCTAATTTGATTGCATATCCAATCTGTTATTCTATGAGAAAATTGACTAATGGTTCTTTTTTAGTGTTGTTATGAGGGCCATAATTTTAGTGTGTCTTTAAATGAAATTTAGCATGGGAGCAAAAATTACATATATTACCTAAAATTTTTCACCTGTAAAAATATGAGCTTATTGCCCACTGGACATTTTCTTTCTTTTTTTAAAAAATAATTTCAATTTTTATTTTAGATTCAGGGGGTACATGTGCAGGTTTGCTACATGAGTACATTGTGTGATGCTGAGGTTTGGATTACAATTGATCCCTTCACCCAAGTAGTGAGCCTAGTACCCAACAGTTTGTCAATACTTTTCCCCTTCCTTCCCTCCCCACATTAATTCCTGTGTCTATCACTGCTGTCTTTATGTCTGTGAGTGCCCAGTGTTTAGCTTCTGCTTATAAATGAGAATATTTAGTATTTGAGTTTCTGTTCTTTTATTAATTTGCTAAAGATTATGGCCTCCAGCTGCATCCATGTCGCTGAAAAGTACCTGATTTCATTCTTTGTTATAACTGTGTAGTATTCCATGGTGTATGTGTACCGTATTTTCTTGATCCAGTCCACCATTGATGGGCACCTCGATTGATTCCATGTCTTTGCTATTGTGAATAGTGCTGCCATGAACACAGGAGTGTTTGTGTTTTTTTGGTAGGACAATTTATTTTCTTTTAAAATGTTTTGCACAATTCCAGAGAAAGTATTAAGATAAATATTGATCATCGTGTTTCAGACATTTTATTAATGAAAAATTATAAAAAGACCATATATGTAATTAGGTATACTTTTCAGCACATGCTTCTTAGAGGCCTTTTGCATAATGGTAAATGCCAACATTAAGCAGACACTGACATGATTATCTACGTGTTTACAACATCTGCTGTTTGTTCTTGCAATGGATTTGCTAAAGTTCTCTTAAATGGAAGCAATGAAATATTGTGTACAGAATAGAATAAACCACAGTGAAATGTTCATGAGTTACTAGTGGGACTTGCAGATGTTGGTGTGAATTATGCCTAGATTTAGCTTTTAATGTTTCCTTGCTGTCACACTGAGTATAGCATGAGAAGTCACTGGAAAGGAGTGGAAAATAACTCAGCCTTGTGATTAATTTTCTTGGAAATCTGTAAGCGACATTGAAAATGCATTACACATATTTAAATCATTTTCTCTTCCTATACATTCTATATTAACTTAGGTGTAAGAACTAAAGACATACACTCTTTCTTTTTTTTTTTTTTTTTTTTTTTTTTTTTGAGACGGAGTACTGCTTTGTCTTCCAGATTGGAGTGCAGTGGCAAGATCCGGGCTCACTGCAACATGTGCCTCCTGGATTCAAGCGATTTTCCTGCAGTAGCCTCCCAAGTAACTGGGATTATAGGCGCTCACCATGACGACTGGCTAATTTTTGTATTTTTAGTTTTACCATGTTAGCCAGGTGAGACTAGAACTCCTGACCTCAGACAATCCACCCATCTTGGCCTCCCAAAGTGCTGGGATTACAGGGGTGAGCCACAGTGCCCAGCCAACATACACTTTTTCTTTATTTTTATTGATTTCATTCTTTTAAACTATGTACTATTTTAAGGAAATTATATTACTTCCCAAATCATAAAACTTTGATAACAAAATTCATGAGGAGTGTTTGATTAAATCAATACATTTAGAATGATACAATTACCAATATACATATTATTACAAAATATAAATGGAGTGTATACATTATCGTGTTCATTCTCTTTGTTTGCCTTTACTGTTTTTTATTTGTTTGTTTTTCTGTGTGTGTGTGTGTGTGTGTGTGTGTGTGTGTGTGTGTGTGTATGTGTAGAGACAAGGTCTCCTTATTTTTTCTACTCTGGTCTCTAATTCCTGGGTTCAAGTGATTCTCCCACCTTGGCCTCCCAAAGTGCTGGTATTACAAGCCGTCTTTACTTTTAATTTGCATGTGGAAAACACATAGTGTTCAGTTTCCCGAGGATAATTTTTGGAACTATTATTGTTTTTTACTTATTTGCTTGGTTTTTAGTTTAAAAGCCTTATTGACTGTGTTATAGACCAATCTTTTAATTTATTTTTATTTCTGTATTTTCTACTTTTTAAAATTTCAATAGTTTGAGGGGTACAGGTGGTTTTTGGTTACATGGATAAGTTGTTTAGTAGTAAATCCTGAGATTTTAGTGCATCCATCACCTGAGCAATATACTCCATGCCCAATCTTTTATCCCTGCTCATCAACATCACCCATGAGTCCCCACAGTGTATCATATCACTCTGTGTGTTTTTGGGTCCTCATAGCTGAGCTCCAAATTATAAGTAAGAATATATGGTATTTGGTTTTCTATTCCCGGGTTACTACACTTAGAATAATGGCCTCCTATTCCATCTAACTTCCTTTTTATGGCTTCATAGTATTCCATGGTGTTTATATACCACATTTTCTTTCTTTCTTTTTTTTTTTTTTGAGATGGAGTTTTTCTCTTATTGCTCAGGCTGGAATGCAATGGCATGATCTCAGCTCACTGCAACCTCTGCCTACTGGGTTTAAGTGATTCTTCTGCGTTAGCCTCCTGAGTAGTTGGGATTACAGGCATGTGCCACAACGCCCGGCTAACTTTTTTTCTTTTTTTTTGTAGTTTTAGTAGAGACAGGGTTTCTCCATGTTGGTCAGGTTGGTCTTGAGCTCCCAACTTCAGGTTATCCACCGGCCTCAACCTCCCAAAGTGCTGAGATTACAGGTGTGAGCCACCACACCTGGCCTATATTACCATATTTTCTTAATCCACTCATTGACCTGTGGATGCTTAGGTTGGTTCCATATCCTTGCAATTGTGAATTGTGCTGCTATAAATATGTGTGCAAGTGTCTTTTCATATAATGATTTATTTCCTTGTAGGTTTAGATACCTAGTAGTGGGATTGCTGGATTGAATGGTAGATCTACTTTTAGTTTTTTAAAGAATCTCTATATTATTTTCCATAGTGTTTATACTAATTTACATTCCCACCAGCAGTGTAAAATGGTTCTCTTTTCACCACATCTACACCAACATCAACTGTCTTTTTTTACTTTTTAATTACATCATTCTTGCAGAATAAGGTGGTATCTCATTGTGGTTTTAATTTGCATTCCTGATGATTAGTGATGTTGAACATTTTTTCATATGGTAGATGGCTATTTGTATTCTTTTTTTTTTTTGAGAAATGTGATTATGTTATAGACTACTTTATAGCAATGCTTTTATCCTTTTACACTTTTTTCTTATTTCTCTTTTGACTGGTATTTAATAAGTTAATACTATTTACTTTTTTTATTTAAGCTTTTTATTTTGAGATCATCGTAGACTCTCATGTAGTTGGAAGAAATGATGCAGAGAGATCCCATTTTCCTTTTCCTAGTTTCCTCCAGTGGTAATGGTAACATCTTGAAAAACTACAGAACAAAATTATGATCAGAATATTGACATTGATATAGTCAAGATACAGAACAGCACCATTGCCACAAGGAACTCTCCTGTTGCCCTTTTATAGCTATAGCTACTTCTCTACTGTTGATACAGAAAGTCACTAATCTGTTCTTCATTTCTATAATTTATCTTTTCAAGATTGTTATATAAACAGAATAAAATAATATGTTATCTTTTGTTATTGGGTCTTTTTTCACTGGACATAATACTCTGGAGATTCATTCAGGTTATGATGTGTATCTATGGCTTATTTTTTTTGCTAACCTATTTTCCATGGTATAGATGTACCATAGTTTGTTTAAGCATTCACCCATTGAAGAACATTTGGGCTGTCTCTTTGTACTATTATTAACAAAGTTGCTGTAAACATTTATGTACATGTTTTTGTGTGAACATAAATTTTATTTCTCTGCAATGAATGTCCAAGCATAAAATAACTGTATAAAATGCCAGTAACATGTTTAGTTTTATAAGAGACTGTCAAATAGTTTTCCAGAGTGACTATATCATTTTCAGTTCCACCATCAATGTATAAGTGATCCAGTTTCTCTGTTTCCTCACCAGAATTTGATACTGTCACTACTTTTTTCTTAGTTATTCTGAAAGGTGTATAGTGCTACCTCATTGTGGTTTTAATTTGCATTTCCCTGATGGCAGTAATGTTTTAGCATCTTTCCATTTGCTTATTATGCTGTACACATATCCTCTGTGGTAAAGTGTCTGTTCATGTCTTTTATTTTTTATTTTTTTTGTAGAGATAGGGTGTCACTATGTTGCCCAGGGTGGCCTCAAACTCCTGGCCTTAATTGATCTTGCCTTGTCTGTTATGTCTTCTATCCATTTTAAAATTTGGTTTTTCTTTTTGCTGTTGAGTTTTGAGAGTTACTTATATATCTCATATTAGTTCATTGTCAGATATAGGGTTTGCTAATATATTCCCTCATCCTGTAGCTTATCTTTTCTTCCACTTCACAAAGTCTTTCTTATACCGTAAGTTTTAAAATTTAATAAAGTTCAATTTATCAATTTGTAAATTTTATGAATCATGCTATTGGTGTCAAGTGTAAGAAGGTAGCCCTAAATTCTGAAGGACTTGTTCTTTTTTTTCCCTTACATTTTACATTTAATTCTGTAATGTATTTTGAGTTATTTTTTGTATACAGCGTGAGATTTAGCTTGAGGTTTGTTGTTTTGCTTAAGGATGTCCATTTGCTCAGCACCATTTGGTGAAAAGGCTAGCTTCTAGCTTTCTTTCATTGAATTGCTTTTGGACCTCTATAAAAAAATCAGTTCTGCATGTTTTTGTTGTACTATTTATGGATTCTGTATTCAGTTCCATTGTTCTGTGTGTCTGTCCTTCTACTGATACCACATACTGTTGCTTACTGTAGCCACATAAGTCTTGAAATTGTGTAGCTCGATTCTTCCCACTATATTCTTTCTCAAAATGGCTTTTGCTATTCTATGTTTTTTATATACATTTCAGAATAAAAATTTTGGCTAATTGTGTCAATATCTATATTGCTGGAGTTATTATAGAAATTGTATACTTTTGAGGATAATTAAAAACTTTACAATTTTGAATCTTCTTATCCATGAACATGATTGCCTATTTGTTTGATCGTGTTAGATTTATTTCATTGTCATTTTATAGTTTTGAGCATACAAGTCATGTATATGTTTTGTTAGATTTCTACCTATTTTTTGAATGATTGTAAGTACATTAGTCTCTTGGTATCCATGGAGTATTGGTTCTAAACCCCCTGAGAATACCAAAATCTGTGGATACTCAAGTTTCATATATAAAATGGTATAGTATTTGCACATAACCTACAAACAGCTTCCAATCTGTAGATTACTTATAATACTTAGTATAATGCCTACAATATTACTTTGTCATGTGGTTTCAAAATAGTGCTCAGCACATGAAAAATTCAAGTTTAGGTTTTTGGACTTTGTGGAATTTCTTTTCCTAAGTATTTTCCTTCCATAGTTGGATGAATCCACAGATACAGAAGAATGACTGTAGTATATTATTTTTTAATTTTGGTATCCATCTGCTCATTGCTAGTGTAGAGAGATACATGATTACCTTGTATTCTGTGACTTTTCTATTATTTAGGATATTTTATGTAGATAATTATGTCCTTTCCAAATAAAGACAGTTTTATTGCTTCTGCTCTAATTTGTATGACTTTTTTATCCTTTTCTTGCGTTATTCCCCTGAATAGAATATGTCCAATGAGAGTGGTGAGACTTAATATCTTTTACTTTGCCCAATTTTAGGGGAAATATATTCATTCTTTCACTGTTAAAATGAAATTAAATTATTAGCTGTAGTGTTTTTTGTAGATGTTCTGAATCAACTTAAAGAAGTTTCTCAGTATTTTTACTTTTCCAAAAATTTTGATCATAAATAGATGTGGAATTTTCATAAATATTTTCAACAATCGATAGGATTATGTGATTTTTCTTCTTTAGCTTTTAATATGGTTGATTAAAACAATATAACATCCCTTAATTAAATGCCACATGGTCATGCTGTATAATTAATTTAATATATAGCTCAATTCTATTTGATAAAAAAAATTGTTAAGGATTTTTATATCTATGGACATTGGTATCAGGGGGTGCTAGTGACTTTATAAAATGAATTGGAAAGTCTTCCCTCATCTTCTGTTTTCTAGAAAATATGGTATACAATTTGTGGTAATTCTTCTATGAATGTTTAGTAAAATTCTCCAATGAAACCCTCTGGAACTGGAGATTTTCTTTCTTGGGGATTTAGAATTATTATTTCAATTTTCATGATGGTTATAGAGTTATTCAAATTGTTTATTTCATATTGGACATGGTGGGCTAGTTTGTTTTTCAAGGAACCAATATATTTCATGTAAGTTGCCAAATTTATATTTGTGGAGTTGTTTATAGTATTCCCTTCTTATTGTTTAAGACATGTAGTATTATCCCAAGTTGCATTCATAGTATTGGTAATTTGTATCTTTTCTCTTGTTTTCTTTGTCAATCTTTTTAGAGATTTGTATTTTTGTAAAGTAAAAAGGCTCTATACTTGATTTAATTTTGTCTATATTGTTTTTAATTTTTTATATATAATTTATTACTAAATCATATATTACTGTATTTATATTTTTACTGTATTTATACTTATTACTATAAATATATTCATTACTATATGTATTTATTTATTACTTACTATATTTATTATATTTATCATTAACTTCCTTCTGCCTGCTTTGGTTTCTTTTTCTCTTCCTAGGCTCTTGAAGTAGATGCTTAGATTATTGATTTTAGACCTTTCCTCTTATCTAAGTGTGCAGTGCTACACATTTCCCGTTCAGCATTGCTTTAGCTATTTCCCACATCTAATGACTTGCTGTATTTTCACTATTACTCAGCTCAGTGTATTTTTTAATTTTTCTTGAGATTTACTCTTTTGCCTGTGAATTATTTGAAAGTGTGTTGTATAATTTCCACCGATTTGAAGATTTTAATGTTCTCTTTTTGTTATTGATTTCTAATTTCATTCAATTGAAGTCAGAGAACAGATTCTGTTATGATTTCAATTCTAATAAAGTAGTTGAGGCTTATTTTAAGGCTCAGAATATAGTCTATTTTTGTATATGTTTCATGGACACTTAAAAAGAATGTACATTATGCTCTTTCAAGGCGTGTTGCACAAAGATGGATTAGATTCTGCTGGCTCATAGTATTGTTTTCTTCTTCTATATCCTTGCTATGTCTTTCTAGTTGACCTGTCAATTTTGAGGAGGGAATGTTGAACTCTTCAACTATAATTGTTTGTTTTTTCTCTTTTTCCTTTTAGTTCTATCAGTTTTTGCTTCCCCTATTTGCAGCCCTGTTTTTGGTGCATACACATTAGGAATGCTCTATCTGTTTGATGAACTAATTCTTTTATTACATAATATTTGTCTTTTCTCAGAAATGAACATTATATAATGATAACATATATCATTATATTATTTTATATTATCAAATATATAACATTATATATATATATATATATATATATATATTTCTTTGAAATTTAACTGCCCTAATATTAAAATAGTCACTCTTGCTCTTTTGATTAATGTCTGCATGGTATATCTTCTCCCATCTTTAATACCTGTCTATATCATTATATTGATGTGAATTTTTAATGGACAGTATATAGTCATTCATATTACTAACTCTCTCTTTTAACTGATGTATTTAGGCTATTTACATTTAATATAATTATTACTATGTCAAGGTTGTGTTTGCCATTTTCATTTTTATTCTCTGTTTGTTTTGTTTTGTTATTGACATTCCATCTCTTTGTTTTCTTCATCCTGACTTCTTGTGTGTTATTTGAATATTTTTAGAATTTTATTTTATCTGCTATTTAGGAATCTATTTTGACATCTGTTTTCTGTGTTTGTCTTCTTATATAGTCTTTTTGGATAGTTATTCTAATAGTTTTTCTAGGTATTACATTATATGTATATGATATATGTGTGTGTATATATACATATATAATAGCTATATTATTTTTAATATACATATATGGACTCTGTATATATAAAACAACATAGTAGACTGTGGTAAGTTTTATATATATAAATATAAATATATATATATGATTTTATATATATATAATTATATGAAACTTTCAAGCATCTTTTTTTTAATCACTTTTTAAGCCCTACCATCTTTCTCAGCTCTCCTAGAAATCCAATGACATGAATATTAGCTCTTTGATTATGGTCCATGGAATCTCTTTTTGTTGTTGTTTTCAGGCAAATTTCTTTCTGGATGCTTTCTATTTCTATTGTTGTATCTTCAATTTATGGATTCTTCTGTTTCTTCTATTCTGCTGTTGATTCTATTCCTTGAGATTTTAATTTTGATTTTGTATTTTTCACTACTATAACTTTTATATCTATATATCTATTATAGATAGATGGATAGATAGATAGATAGGATATTAGGATTATATATAAAACTTACCACAGTTTACTTGTGTTGCCATTTTGCCTGTTTAAATGAAGTATGGAAACTTTAACTCCTTTTATATCCCTTTACTTCCTTTCATTTACAGTATATTTGCCTTAACTATTTCTCTACATATATGTACCAACATGTCAGACAGTGCCATACTTGCTTTTTCAACTATTAAATATAAGAGAGAAAGCTCAAGAGGAAAAGAATTGCATTTATCTATATTTTTTACTATGTTTTTTTCTTCCAGATGTTCTAAGGGTTTTTTAAAATTGCTTCTTTTTTTGTTTAGAGAGCTTTCTTAAGTCATTCTTTTAAGAAAGGTCTTCTTCAAGAAATAGCTAAGATCAGAGCAGAACTGAAGGAGATAGAGACACAAAAAACCCTTCAAAAAATCAATAAATCCAGGAGCTGGTTTTTTGAAAAGATCAACAAAATAGACAGACCTCTAGCCAGATTAATAAAAAAGAAAAGAGAGAATAACCAAATTGATGCAATAAAAAACGATAAAGGGGATATCACCACAGATTCCACAGAAATTC
>NW_016107389.1:2660010-2696682 GCF_001604975.1 Cebus imitator | reverse complement strand
AAAAAAAAAAAAAAAAGAAAGGTCTTCTTGTGAAAAAAAAAAAAAAAAGAAAGGTCTTCTTGTGACCAGTTCTCTCAGGGTTTTTTGTTGTTGTTGTTGTTTTGGTTTTCATCCAAGAACATCTTGATTAGTCTTTCTTCTTTAAGGATATATTTCACTGGTTTTAGGATTCTAGGTAAATTGTTTTTTTCTCTTAGCATTTAAAAATGGTACTTCATTTTCTTGTTGTCTCCATGGTTTCTAATAAAAATTTCTGCTGTCTTTTAAATAATATTTTCCCTGTACATAAGATCTTATTTCTCTCTTACTACTTTGAAGATTATTTTTCTTTGCCTTTAGTTTTGAGGTTGATTATGAGATATCTTAGCTTTGTTTTCTTCAAATTTATCCTATTTGGTGTTTGCTCAGTTTCTTTAATCTGTAGTTTACATCTTTTTTAAAAAATCACATGTAAAGCCCTACTCTCTTTCTCAACTCTCCTAGAAATCCAATGACATGAATATTTACTCTCTGATTATGTTCCCTGGATCCCCGAGTCTCTTTTTGTTGTTGTTTTCAGGCTAGTTTCTCTCTGTTGTTCACATTGGATGGTTTCTGTTTCCATCATTATATTTTCAATTCAGAAATTCTTCTGTTTCATCTATTCTACTATTTATTCTATTCCCTGAGATTTTGTTTGATTTTTGTATTTTCCACCACTATAACTTACATTTGACTCCGCTCTATATGCTATATCTTTTCTGAGGCTTTCTTTTTCTTTTCTACTTCTATTATTTTGTTTCAACATGTTTATAATTTTTCTTTGAAGCATTTTCTGTGACAGCTTCTTTGAAACTTTTGACGCCTCTGTCATCAAGCTGTTGACATGTACTGATTATCCTTTTTTTTTTTTTTTTTTTTTTTTTTTTTTTTTTTTTTTTTTTTTTTTTTTTTTTTTTTTTTTTTTTTTTTTTTTTTTTTTTCATTTCATTTGGGATCTTCCTGGTTCTTGATGTAATGATTGATTCAATATAAAGCATGAACATTTTAGGTGTTATGTTATGAGAGTCTGGGAAGGTGGTATAACATGTCATTACTACCAGGCATATGTAGAAGCCCAGTTTTCCGACACTCTTTTTTTAACACTGGAAACAGGGAAAGTAGGGTGGAGGAGGGAAGCTGCTTTTAACTGTTTTTTAAGTATTAAAATCCAGTCTCTCCCCTTACTCAGCTTTTTCTGATACCATGCCAGTGTGGGGTGGAGGTGCTTCTTTAAAGCCTCTTGAGGGTTAGACTGTAGGCTACCGTCTTAGCTTAATGCTGGTGCAAATGAGAGCGGGACTCCAGTTTTTCTGTGGTGTTTGGTTGTATTAAAGCAACAATAGTCTTGAAAGTTTTCTCTCTTGCTAGACTATTTTTTTCCTCAAGCCTCATGATGTTTCCAGGCTACTGGTTTCTTCAGCTACAAGTCTGGAACATATTAGGCAAAAAGACAACTCAAGGGAACTCACTACCCCTTTTCTTTGCTGGGGATTGGTTCTTGAAGTCCCTAGCTTGTCTTCTTTTTTCTATCACTCTTTTGGAGTATCTCATATTAGTGTTATACATAATGCCCAGGGTTTTTAGTGTACTTTGTGGAAGTTAATGATACAATTACATTTACTCCGTCTGGAAGCAGAATCTTTAATGCCTTCCATTTTTAGACCAAAACATTAAACTTATCCTGTATTTGATAATAAAGACATGCATGTCCTAAAAAAGAAAATTTTGCCTAAAATGTTAAATTTTACATCATGAATCTCAAAAATATGGCAGGTGCCAAAGAGAAGCATTTATTCTTGATTTCTTACCTATTCCAAATTAACTAATGGAAACACCACATGGAAAACTTATTCTGTTTTATAAAATTTTAATATCCTGTTAATATCACTAAATAAAATCCAAATATGCAAATTATACTAAAGGAGATGTTTTATTTTCTGTTAGTAAAATAATAAATTGTTAAGCATGACAAAGTAAATCTATGAGGAGATCATCATAATTTATTAAGTTCATGCTAAATCCTATAAATTTTATCATTTTTCCTTTGTTTATCTTATAAATTAGATAGAATTTAATGCTTGGATAGAATTTGTGTTTTTTTCTGATCTTATTCCTATATAATAACTAAGAACACTTAAAAAAGTAAGTGACTATTCAATGAAATACAGCAGAGATGTAAAATGAAAGATTAAGTACTTTCTCCTAAAGAATTCAGGGAGAAAACATTTAACTTAAGAAGCATAAAGTTTTTTAATTTGAAATAATACAAAAGGTTTTGCAGGAATATATAAAGCAAATGTGGAAAGGCTTAGGAAAATGCATAGAATTAATTTAGTGACAAAATGCTCAGAATTGGGTTTAATGTCTGTAGGTGATACATTTAATTTAATAACAGAAATTAATTGGAGAATTCTACCATTAACTTTCATGTGAAAATAGGTTTAACTATACATTGGGATATCATTGGAGAAGAGGGAGTATGTCCATCAAAAGCTTAACTAGTTGCAAGATATTTCTTTTGTCTAGAAAGAAACAAAAGGTGACTTGGAGATATTAAAACACACACACACACACACACAGAGACACACGTACACACACACACACACACACACACACACACACACTGAAATAAATTGAATCTTGAAAAAGTAGTTGTTTGTCATTTTAGGGAACATCTTTTATAAACAATATTTTCCCTATGGTTTAAAAGAATTTTACATTAAGATGGTATTTCCATATTTTGGTGCAAATCTCATTCATAGAAATGAGTGGAACTCTCCAAATTGAAAAATGAACAAATGATGTAGTCCAGTGGCTCATAAAATAAGAACAAAAATGGCTAGTATAAAAATTACTATGGAGGAGAGGGGGGACTCAAGTACTCCTCAAATGAAATATGTTAATGAAAGTGTGAATTAGAACAACATTTATGGAGGGAAGTTTGCCAAAATTTATCCAAAGCTTTGGAAGCCCTTTGTTTCAGTAATTTCATTTAAGGGACTCTGTCCCAAGGAAATAATCAGGGAAGCATAGTAAATTTTAAATAAAAGAGTATACATCAGAATATCCATAACAATTTCCTGTTATATGTTTTCCTTTGTTCTTTAATTTTCATTATTCTGTTCTTGTTTTTCAACTTTAGCCAATCAAAAATGTTAATTCCTAATAGTAAATAACCCTAATGAATATATTTTCAAATATATATATTAGAAATTGAATTCTAATCCATTTAAACTACATCTAATAGTCAAGGATTAAATGTTTTTTATTACCATTTTTGTTACTTCTCAGGCAAAAAAAAAATTCTTTTAAATCTTCTGTGTGTTTGTGACAGGAACATTTTAAATGGTGGAAAACAGAAACTGTAATATAATGATAACTGATACAGAAAGAGGCTCTGAGTGCTTAAAATGCAAGGCCACCTACTGTAGGAATTCAGAGTTCTGGGTTTAGATTCCAGCCCTGTTACTAACCTTGGGCAAGTCTTTTAATCCCTCTTGGAGACAGTTTTCTTTTTATTAGTCGAAGCATGTGACCTTGCCATTTTTGTAGGTCAAAACAGTTTCATACCAGCAATTTCTACTTCAACCTAACAAAAATGAGTAATAGACTTTCTCCTAACTCCAGTAAACTGTGGGTCTATTGTGAAATTAATGCTATTGTGTTCAGAAAATAATAGTAGTTTCTTCTTATTCAAATGATCTTCTTTTAGGAGGCAAATGAGCTCCTTTGGCCATTCAGACACCTTCTCATATCATATAGTGAAATGGTTAGCTCAGCAAACCTAGAACCTATCCTTTCACTTAAAAAAAGATTTTTCTGTTCACAATCCCATGTTATGCATTGAAGCATATAAAATATTAGAAACCACTAGATTAAAAAAGATAATTGTTACAATTTCAGTTATTCTTGGTTGAAGACATTGAAAGCCCATTAATAGATCTAAGCAAGTTTAAGAATAAATTAGTAAATATGAGTACTGAACATTTTTGTAACTATCATTAAATAATCTTAAGTGTTACATTGTTTTCAGACTCTAGGGCCTAAATTTCATGTTTGATGAAATGAGAGAAAAGGAGCAAAATTGTAAAAAATATTTACTTAAAAAGGGATGTAAATTCTAAAGATTTAAAGTTACATTTGATTATATTATTTCATTCATTTATAATTTATATGAAGTGTCATAGTTTTCCATGTTTTCACTTAGGGGTAAGAAAAATTAGTTTGTTGATATGGTGTGAATGCCCTAATGGAAATAATAATAGACTCAGAGTTATTGCAGGGAAGCCATGGAAGTTTTCTTACTTAAATTTGTATTTTTTTTTTTTTTACCTATTGTATGGTAAGATAAAAAAGAGAGCAATGAGATTCAGAAATCTTATGAGCTGAGAACATTTGTTATCACTCAAATAGGAATTACACTTCTTTAGTAAAAACCTGTCTGCACAATAATCCAGCTGTTGGAGACTGTGATATTTGGCAGAGGTTTAGCCTCCTCACCCACTCTCTTCTTCTTTCTGCCCTGGCCTTGGTGCTGATTCTGCTACAAGTAAACAGCCAACCATGTTGCATTACCTCATGTTGTAAAAATGGCATTGGTACCCCACTTGAATCAGTAGAACTGATTTTGAAGTCTTAGATTCTAGTGGAGACAAAACAAAAGAGACAGAAATTCTTTTGAATTCTTATCAAGTGTTTCCTAAGCCTGGGCTGATAAGTTACTGAAGAAATTGTGGGGATATATCTAAAGTCTGTTTCATCTACTGTCTTGAGACTGCCTGCTTTGAAGTAGCCTGTCACATACTGACTGAAATGACATGTTTAAAAGAAACTCTTTTGCTTCAGTCTTTGAGAAGTAGTTCCAATCTCAAAAGAGAGCAGCGAGTCATCCTTCACGGGGTTGACATGGACGGTGATCATTGATTTAAGAAGGTCAGTCTTTGGAAGAAAATGATGTGGTCAGCAGAGAGGAGCAAAAATACAGTGAAGGGCACTGAGCCAGTTTTCTGCTGCTCAGCCAAGGAGGTCCCTCAGCTACAGGGATCTCTTTTGAAACCAAGACTTTTAAGGGTATGACAAAAACTGAGGCATTTTCATGTTGCTTGTTAGGTATATTGAATGCCAAAGAGTCGCATACCCTGGGATTACCTGTGCTGTTCCAATAACTCTCCCAAGACCCATAATTATAGATCTATGGCAAAGAAATGCTTTGCATCTTCAAGGATTTGATTGAAGTAACTCATGGAAACAGAAGGAGGGGTTGATGTTAGAAGCCAAGAATAGTTTTATTGTAGCACCTTTTCAGGTTCTTAGGAAGTTGCTGTTATTTGTTCACGGACATTTGGAATATAATCTGGAGAATCATGCTATATTTCAATCATTTCAAAATAATACTAAAAAATAATTGCATGTAATTCATTTCATCCTCCCCTCCTTTTCCTCTCCTGCTTTCTTTCTTGTCCCTTTTCAAATACTTTTCTGACTAGTGAGAAATGCGTTGCAGGATAATATAAACTTAAGCTTCTCATAAATATTTGAATTGAAAACTCTAATGTATAAAGAAATAATGAAGGGGTCTTTAATAAAAAAACAATTTCTAATCCATTTGATTATTAAAGCATTCCTGAGCAAATGCATTAAAACAATCCAAGTCCCGGATAAGAATCCTTACAGGTCAGGAAATAGGTTGCTTAAAAGGAGTTTAAAGTGGCTGTTGCCTCCTGCTGTAGCTGTCCAATCACAAATGGACTTCCCAAATGGGCTCCTTTACACCCATCATATGTGGAGAAGACTTGAGTAGTTGAAGCTGAAATTCCAGAACTTCTTTCTCAAAATCTACTTTGAGATTATTTATCATAAGAAGGATCAGGCTATCCATCACTGGAGGGTGAAGATTGAATACATTTGGCAATTGTACAAGTACCCATTATTTCAGTGAAAAAGTGAGTTGGGATTTTACACTTTTATTTTGTAACAGACTGCTGCAGAGTAAAGTTTTAAACAGTTCAGAAACTTCTGTGGTCCCTTTTCTTTGATTAATCTCTCAAAAGCTATAAAACAAATAAAAATTTCCATGAATTATTTAGCATGTCTACTTTAAACTGATATAGATATATACTTTTTAAATTTACTGCTTCTCTTCTGAAAGTATGTATATGTATGTATGTATATACACACACATATATATGTGTGCAATATGTATATATACACATACAGAGATGATGTGTTTGTGTATTTATATATATATATATATTTTTTTTTTGTCTGCATTGAGTGTATCTAGTTTCATCACATTCACTTGTAAGCCAATATCATATGACAAAAAATGTAACTTTTCTTGCCTTGAGAACTTAAAAGTATTGATTTCCTAGAAATGATGCTTTACAAATAAACAAACAAATAGACAAAAATATATTCTCTACAGAGGCTGTAGAGAGTCTTTCACATGAATTCTCATTGAGTTACCATGTGTGTATGCTCATTTTAATTTGGAATTTTCATAAAAAGTACGTTATAGGTATTCTTTACAACTTCTTTCACATATATCTTTTTTAAAGGAAAAGATAATACAAATTTATTTTAGAATAAATTCTTACATAATAAAATTAAGATATATTTGAATGTATTTTGATTACCGATTTCTACAGATAAAATCTGTTAGAGATATGGCCTGATGTACCATGAATAAATATAATGTAAACTGATTTGTATCAATTAGGACTGTATTCAGCTTTAAATTATGGAAGACATGATTAATGGTGGCTTAAAGTTATACTGGTCATTTTTATTATGTAACAAGAAGTTCTGGGTAAAAGGCATTTAACCGGATTGAGATGATGTCTCATCATAGTTTTGGTTTGCATTTCTCTGGAGCAGGCAGACCAGGGGTACAGCAACAGGTCCACAGTGTTATCAAAGACCCAGGCATCTTCTATCTTTCTATTTCTCTATCCATTCATCCTTTGCATCCTAGACATATTGTATGACTTTTCTCTTATGGTGGAAAGATGGCTGCTGCGTCTCTAAGTGTCATATCAATTTCCAGGCAAGAAAAAAAGAAGGGGAGAGGAGCAAAAGACTAAAAAAATGCTAAGAAGAGCTTGCCATCTGAGCCTGTCCCTTTAAAAGTTTCCTATTTGTTCTTATCTTCTCTTTGAGCACAGTGGGGTCCCAAGACCAGAAGGGAGGCTGAAGGGAGTAAGTATTTTAGCTTTCTGGCCTCAATAGAAGAAGACAAGGCAAACTTTAATGGCCTTGGGAAGTCTCTGCCCTTCATTCATTTCAGCTTTCTACCAGTGGTAACACCAGGCTAAAGAAATACAAGAGAAATCCTTTCTGTGAATGATTTGTCTTAAGGTTAACACTCCTACTTTTATTTTTGAGAATATATCTATAATCCCTAAAGAAACTAGCAACATAAGGGCACCATAGCTTGCATAGAATGCCACAACTGCACATTGTATGAAACATTATACCCTGCATCTACAATATTTAAAGATTTCTATGATTTTATATTTTTATGTTATATATACCTATGCTTTCAAAAGTAAAATGGACATTAACAGCTTATTTCCATTTTTGATGAAATATGTCCATAAAGTGTTTTACTTATATTGTAAAACAAATTTTTCAGTGATCATCATTCCTGATTTATGAGCAGTGTTCCTCAGTGTGAAAAACCTTATAGTTAGCATGGCAAATGTGTGACTGCATGCAGAACAGATGGAGTACCTCATCAATTTATCTTGATCATCTTACAGAAGAGTGTGATTCCTTCAGGATTAATAGTAAGGAGAGAACCATGATAAAATGTTGGCCTGACATGACATAGACATAGTTTGCATATGTAAAGCCTGAAGACTCAAATTTAGTGTTTTGGTCATTGTTATGATTTCATTTTGCTTTTATTTTTTTAATGAAAAGTTTTTTTTTTTTTTAATTTTACCAACAACTGCTAGGGAAAAGACATGCTAATTAACCAATTTTTAAGGTTGATCTGAATTGTTGAATATGGCAGTTTGAGTTTGGGTGCCTTTGAAACAACATTACTGTCTGATGCAAGAATCAATACAAACTTTCTCTTTTTCAGAGACTTTCAAAACCATATCCTATTGGGTTAGAAGACAACTGGATGACAAAGTAGTGCATTTATAACAAGGGCAGATACTGCTGATTGGCTACTCACTGTTTATTCCCTTCATCTCCCTTCATGTCAGGACCTCACTTTGATTTGAGGCACTGATATACACACCAAATAACTACATTTCTCAGCTTCTACTAAATTGTGGTGCAATCATACCAGTGGTGCCTAAGTATGTCATTGGTAGGTTTCCTGGGAAAGCTTTTAAAGGGAGCAGGCTCAGCTGCACGTACCTTTTCTCTTTTTCCTTTATTTTCTTCCCTTTACCCTGCCTGGAATAAGAATAGGAATATAACACAAGGAGATACAACTCCCATCTTAAGAAGATGAGGATAAAAACCATATGCTGAGATGAATGGCATCTGGAGTAGTTACTACACACTTGTGGTTGTTACATCATCCTGGATTGCTTGAAATTTGACTTCCTGTTATGCAAAACTCTGTGCTGATAACAGTTGTTTGGGTTTTCTTTTATATGCAATTGAACACAATTTTGAACTGTTATACTTGAAGGAGAATGTGTGGAGTCTAAATACAATTTAATCTCATCATAGCAGTCTGCTGCAATGTTATATAAGCAGTGTATCTGATGCCTTCTTCAGACAGATAGCAACCCAATTTCTAATTGCTTTAGAAATTAGGAAGAAGGCTCTAGAACTATGGTGCTAGCCCCTGCCCATATCACTAGATTTCCATATTTGCAGGGCTAAGTCTTCTCCATTATGTCCATAATATCCTTATAAATTATGTCTTTAATTGACAGAACCTTATTTGGATGATGTCATTCTGCAAATATTTTGTATTTTTGCTTTGGGTGTTTTCCCCAAATACAGGGATCATCTTAGGTTTTAAGCATTAGTTTAAGGACAATGCTATTATACAATTATAGGTGCTTCATCAACCGCTGAATATGTTAAATATATAAATACTGCCCTGGAATAAGCTAAATCATGTCATGAAAAAGTCTGGGGTTATCATTGTCTGAAAATCAATATTTATTGCTGTATGGTCCTTTTTGTATATAACCTGTAACTTTTAGTTGGATGGAAGGGGGATGGTAAAGATAATTTGCTTAGACAAATGAAATTTATAAAGTTGAAAATATACACTGATGGGACTAGCTTTTTCTAAATAGGTTGTTCATTTAGATTATATAGTTCTGTCTTATGTTTATGTTGCCTGTGAATCTAGATAGTGAATTTTTAATTAGCTGGAAAAATGTAGTAGCGCAGTAAATCTTTGTCTTTTATGTACACATATGTTTTTTGTTTGTAGTATTCATCTTGTACATACTTTAGCTCACATGGTTTATAAGCACCACAGGCCCTGTATGGTGTAATCATACATCTGTAGGCCAGATTTTCCTCTTGGTTTCTGTTAAGTTCCCTTCATCCATCTGTAGGACTGTTTACAACTGTATGCTTTTGGTATCAAGTGAGAATAAAAGAATTGGCTGAAGCCACCAGAAAAAGGATGGCCAGTCACTTGAGGCTACTGAAATGTTTCACATCACATGCTAGAACGTCTGCTGGGTTGCTGAGGCTCTTTTTCTCAGAGTGAGGCATAAATAAGAATGGATAAGAAGGGCCCCTCCACCGAGAGTTTATCGATTGCCAGTTCCCTTGGTCATTTCTTATAGTTAAATGTAGTAATATCTAGGTGTTACCTGGTTGGAGGGGGTAAATTTGAGAAGAGAAAGTTATAATTTTAGGCTACTGACTGCTGTTGAATTTTCAATTGTCTTTTGATGTTACAGACATCAGAGTTTTACCCTATAGTATTTGAATTAGAGCAGAAGGAAATTTATGTGGCCTGAAGTTGTCAGGTGAATATCAAGGCAATTCATTTTTTTTAATCTGTGCAATCAGAAACTTTCACTAACAGGGAGTTAATTACCTTCTAAATTGGAATTTTGTATCAGCATTGAGTAACATTTAATTCATAGAGGCCTTGGAAGTCTTCAAGTTTTGTAACTGGGACATGATCCCAATTGGACAGACTGAGTTTCTGGTGTGACAGGATAACCAATTCCCTATTCCGTGTACTGTTCTTTACATGTACATGTTTGGACCAGTGTATCAGTGAGGCTTTCTTATAGTTAAATGTAGTAGTATCTAGGCATTACCTGGTTGGAGGGGGTAAATTTGAGAAGAGGAAGTTATAATTTTACTTGCCCAAAAGAAATTTTCCAAAAGAGCTAGTTTATGAAGAGTTAAAGCTCCTTATGATAGAAAGGACAAAATTGGGTAAATATACATTTTTTTTTTTTTAAGCTGGGCTTATTACTTAAAGGTGGCCTGTCTTTTGGCATTAACTTACTCTGACTTAGTGTTAATTTCTCAGCTTTTAAAGTAAGGAACTGATTTATACCTGTCTCTGAAGCAGTGGTATTATGGACAAAGTACTTATGATTGACAGAACACTTTACTTTCTCAGAAAGCTGTTAAAATACTAAATAATAACATTCAATGTGTTACATAGGAACTTGTTAATGTCTGTGAGATTACAGTTCATAATGGAAATATGAGAATGGATAGGTCTTGACAGTCGAAACTGCTCCTTAGTTGAAATTGCTAAAATGAAAAATTACTGCCTGGCGTGCTTATCATTGTGCAACAGAACCTGCTCTCTGTGAGAGATTATTTTGCACTTCCTATCATTTGTAGAAAAAGATTATGTCCCATGAAATGGCATCTGTATTCGCATATTAGATGTTAGACATTGTGCGATACTACAATTTTTCAAACTATTAGTAGCAGCCTACATATAGCAAATGAAGGAAATACAATGCACTGGGTTATGGGTGGGGACTTAAAAATGATTTAATTAGGTAAATGACATCTATTTAGCATTGTCTCCAGATTGGAATACCTACAGGATTTATGCTTACCTCAAATATTGAAATTGGGACAGAATCAATAAATATGGTGTTATATACATTTCTGATGCAGTAAGGTTGTAATGGAATGAAAGGTTAGGCAAAAAAATTAGAGGCTCAGATTATGGTCCTGGTTTTGCCACACATGACTGTGCTTCTTTCATCTGGGAAATATGTAGCTTGCCTCATCTCTACTTGTCTGGGAAAATTAATATGGTCTAGATGAGAGTACAGGACAATATTATGTGATATGGTCTGGTTTTCATCTTTGCCATCTCAGAAACGTGACTTACTGACATACTGAATGTGGATCTGTCTCTTAGGGCTCCATATACACAAGCTCCCAGAAACTAATGAATCAAAACAGAATGTCAGTGTATTAATATGTAATGAGAAATAGCACTACCAAAGGGGCTATCATCTTTTAGCTATCTGATTTTCTCCCTAAAGACTCGAGGAACTAGAATATAATTAAAGGCCTGTACTGGTTGCATGGAATCAGTTTAGGTTGAATGATATCAATCTAAGGTAACTTAATTCAGGCAAATAAATTTTTGTTTGTCCCTGGGACCAAAAAACCCCATATTTTTGAGCCAAAATGGACTCTCCCTTGGACTGAGCCCCTGAGAATGTTCATTTTCCACATTTTTTCCAGACTTTCATTGCTGACTCCCCTCATTTATTATTGTTTATTTTAGTCACGTTATAGCCAGTTTTCCATGTCTGGGAGCCACTTTTGGTGTTTCAAAATGATTTGTCTTATCTCTTTCTGACCTATTATGTGGTGATTCTATAATTTAATTTTCAGAGGGAAAGCTTATCTTCCTTATTTCCAAGTTTTTCGTGGAAGTTTTTGCTGCCTCCGCTCCCCTACTGGCACTGCCTATGGTAGATTAATTCAGTATTTAAAGAACTCAGAACTCAGATCTAGGGCAACTTTCTACTCAATTAATGTATTTATTTTGGGAGTTCTTAATGTTTAAGAGGCAATTAGACTTTTAAGAATTTAGTTTCATCCTGTAGGAAAAAATCAAATTTGTCTGAAACACTAGCCAGGCAACAGAGGAGAAATAGCATTATCTTTCTGACACAGTTTAGTGCCAAATAACAAGACAAACAGAAACCTGGAGGAACTGCTGCAGGTGTGTGCTTCGCAACAATTTGGTTTACCTTAGAAAAGTGAGAAAACTTGCTCCTTCTAGGGAGCTCCTAGGAAAATGAAGAGCTATTGTTTTTAAACGTTTTGGTGAAAGAGAAATCTGTCTGAAGCCTGTAAACCCCACAATTAAATTATTCAGCTTTATCTCTCACCCTTGCAATTAGGTAATATTTTATTAGTGTAGTCAAGGAACCCTGAGAGGAAAGGCATTAATGGAGTTTCACAAACTTTCCCTACCACAGCACTGCTGAATTTCAGCACTGCCCTAGTTTCAGGCATCTGCTGATCAGCTTTGCAGACTCCCAGCTTTACCTAGAATCCCCTGCTGTTCCTGGAATCCCCATTCATTGACCTTGTTTCCCCTCCAGATACAGAGATAGCATTCAAGAGACATATCTCCTTCCCTCCCCCACCTACTGTCCTTAATTTTATTGTCAGCCATGATTTACTTGGTAGCTTTGAGAGCTTGAGGTTGTGAGGGCTCCAGGTGATCAAATCCCTTAAAGATCACAATTGCCTGGCTGTAGTTCTGCTCCTACCTGGAAAAGTCAGCAATCTTGGAGAGGAGGTGAGAACTGTCAGCCAATATGGACAATCTCTGATAGAATTTCTCAGTTATCATCTCTTGCTCTGAGAAGCCTGCTTCTGACAGTTATTCCCAGATATTAGGAAGGGATGAATTGCATCTTATGGGTCACTGGTTTCTGGCAGCATAGACAAAGGATCTGACATTAGAATCATATCTTTTCCTACCTGTGACAAGAAGATGGAATTGGGAATGTTCATAAAGATCTAAGATATTTTATTACATTAGAATATTTTTACTTGTCTAGGATATTCAGGTTATCTTTCCTTCAGGCTCTCCAAATAGCCTGTGTAAAGAAGCCATTTTGTTGCTGGTATGGTGGTTCAGGTTATTGTCTGCATCACACAAAAGAATTTGAAAAGGAGACCAAAGTGAAAGTATAGAAGCTTTATTGGGGAAGGAAAGCAAGTACACACTCCAGAGAGGAGCACAGGCATGTTCAAAAGAATAAGACAGCATAGCATGGTCAGGACTCACATACTATATGGATAAGCATAATGAGGGGGCAGAATGTGCTATAATAAGGGGAGGGGATTTCCCATAAATGCGTAGGAAATTCCCAGAATCAGGGTCCCACCTTTTTCTTGACTAAATATGGTCAATCCGGAACTGTCATGGTGTGTCAGGTGCATGAAGGGTCAATCCGGAACTGTCATGGCATCAGGTTCTGAAATTTTAGAGTAATAAGGGTGTAATATGGCCAAGCATCAGCGGTCGGGCAAGCCTTCAGCCATATTGGATTTAACCAGTGCAGCTGGTTTCTTCCTTGCTACATTCCTACCTGTGCCTAAAGCAGGATATCTGCAATCTGCCTTCATTGTTGCAACCTCTTACAACAGTTTCTTTCTACTAGGGGCCAGGTACTTGTGCTAAACTGTTTGGCTCAATTTGTATTTTAGCTACCTGCAAGCAATCATGCTTGTTCCCTTGCAAACTGCCTGCTTCAGTTCCTCTGTTTATATCCTTTCAATGAATTCCTGGTGAAGATGGACTTCTCTTGATGATAATCTCTTATTGTCTGTTTTTTCAACTTTTTCTCAAACCTCACCCTCCTTTACTCATTATACTCTGACCTCACTGACCCCCTTCCATTTCTTGAATACTTTATATTCTCAAGACTCAAGGCCTTCTGCCTGGAATTTTGTCGCTTCTTCTCTTTATCTGGCATCCTTAGACATTCGTTACCCACCTTTCCTCCTAACTGCCCTCCCCCGCAGAGTATTCTCTATTAAATCATTGTGTTCTTTTTCATAGAACTTGTTACATTTAGACTTACATATATTTATATATAGCTTTATTTAATGTCTCTCTCAATGGATGGACAGATTTATGAGCATAGAGATCACATCTTGTTTTTTTTTGTTGTTGTTGTTTTGAGACAGTTTTGCACTGTCGCCCCTGCTGGAGTATAATGGCTGCTCACTGCAACCTCTGCCTCCAGGGTTCAAGCAATTCTCCTGCCTCAGCCTCCTTAGTAGCTGGGATTAAAGGTGTCTGCCACCACGCCTGGCTAACTTTTTGTATTTATAGTACAGACAGGGTTTCACTATGTTGGCCAAGCTTATCTCAAACTGCTGACCTCATGATCTGCCCGTTTCAGCGTCCCAAAGTCTTGGGATTACAGGCGTGAGCCACCGTGCCTGACCACATCTGTTTTATTCATTAACACATGCCCAGGATTTAACATCGTGTTTGGCATATATTAGGTACCCAATAAGTATTTTATGAATAATGATGACTGTATGAACCTAAGATGCCATTTCTAGCCTAATGATTTACTATGCCATTGTAACAAGGAGCAGGCACCACTCTGGGAACCTTGTTCTAGAGGTCGTAGCTTGCCTGGAAGAATTCTGAAAGGCCTTTGGTATCATTCTTCCATTGTCTTGATGAATAGAACCTGGCCTCCTACCATCCACATTAATCTCCTTAGCCATGTTGTGTGGCCCCCTTAGTATTCTCTCCTGAACACCATGCTTTTTCTGTTTTTTACATAGCCCGGCTGAGAGTTCTCCAGATCTTTCCATTCTGCTTCCCTTTTAATTATAAATTCCATCTTTAAATTATTTCTTTTCTGCCATTTTATTCTAAGCATCCAAAAGAAGCCATGTAGTACCTTGAATACTTTGCTGCTTAGATATTTCTTTTGCCAGATATCCTAGCTCATAAGTCTTAAGTTCTGCCTTTCACAGTCATAAGACAAGGATACAATTTCACCAGGTTATTTGCAAATGTAACCAGGATGGACTTTACTATAGTTTCCAATACCTTATTCCACATTCCCATCTGAGACCTCATCACAATGTCTTTTGTTGTCCACATTTATACCAGATTCTGATCACAATCATTTAAGAAAAAAGTTCCAGATATTTTCTCCATTTTTTTCTTTCTTCTGTGCTCTCACCTGAATTATCATTGATGCTCTGCTTATGGCAATTTGGGCTTTTTCTGGACTATTCTTCCAAATTCTTCTAGCTTGTATCTGTTACCTAACTCTTCCAAATCTGCTTCCACATGTTCAGATATTTCTTAAAGCAACAGTCTCACCTAGCTTCTCAGAACCATTTTTTTTTCTTAGTCTGTTTTGTGCCCCTGTAAAAATACCTGGAACTCTGTAATTTATCTATAACAGAAATTTATTTGGCTCACAGATCTGGAGGTCGGGAAGACCAAGATCAAGGGCTGCATCTGCTTACAACTTTTTTGCTGTGTCATAAGGGGTAAGAGATAACACATAAGACAGTAAGAGGTAGTCCAAACTTGTATTTATAATGAACCCACTTTCATGATAACAAACCTACCCCCATGATAATCACGTTAATCTATTTATGAGGGCAGAAACCTCATAACCCAATCACTTTTTAAAGGTCCCGCCTCTCAATACCATTCCATTGGAGATTGAGTTTCCAAGACGTAAGCTTGGGGAAGCACATTCAAACCATAGCAACATGTCATATATTTTATCCCATTTTCAACACAAATCCCTTCTAAAATAATCTCTGGTGAATCATTGAAAAATTGATATGTGATTAATAATACTGATGATATACACTGGTGAAGACACAGATGATGGGAAGTTTGTAAAATGTAACTGAGCATGAAATCTTTTCTTAGAAATTGCTTGTGTTAAATAACCTCAGGGATATACTGCATTCTGGTCACTTTCTTTTTAAAATCTTTGTTTTCTTATTCACTGAAAAAAACCCAGATCAATAGCATATTTTACCAGTCTTTGATACAATCTATACATGTATGTACATATTGATTCAAATAATAAATACAGCATGTTCTCACAGTCGTTTTGAAGTGATATGTTGTGAAAGAAGAAGTACAGTGTGCCATATGTGGAATGAGGTTTATGCAAAGATGCCACATTCATGGCCTTTATAGCATTTGTGTATTATGATTTCTTTTATGCTTAATCAGTTGAAAGTTATTTTTGTGTATATTATATTAATAGAACTTCTTTCTTCAAGAATCTCTTGTTTAAGAGAGGCTGATGTAGAATACCTATCAAATTTAAATCTATGGTGTTTTTCTTTCTCTATATTAATAATTTTGGATGAACAATTTTCGCTTTTCTGAAAGTCCTCTCCTTTTAGTACAGCTTCTTCTCTGGATTGTCCCCACCATGCAGTTCAAGACTGAAAATTTTCTGTTAAAAAGCAAAACAACAACAACAACAAAAATGCTGGGTGTGGTGGCTCACACCTGTAATCCCAGCACTTTGGGAGGAAGAGTCAAGGAGGCAGATCACTTGAGGTGAGGAGTTCAAGACTAGCCTGACCAACATGGTGAAACTCCTTCTCTACTAAAAATAAAAAAATTAGCTGGGTATGATGGCAGGCAGCTGTAATCCCAGTTACTTGGGAGGCTGAGACACAAGAATAACTTGAACCCAGGAGGCAGAGGTTGCCATTGCACTCCAGCCTGGGTGACAGAGTGAGGCAACACCTCAAACAAACAAACAAAAACAAAGAAAGAAAGCAAAAAAGTCTTGTTATATTATTTCTCAGGAGAGAAGGACACACACATTAGCAATTACAAGGCATTACAATCCTGTCACTACACTGGTTTCTAAAAAATATGAATGCTGCAGAGAAAAGTATGACCTACATGGATGCTTTTTATATAAATTTTTCTTTCAAAATGTGTTTATTTCAGGCTCTAATCAAACAAGTAAACAAGAGAATCAGCAGAATACATTGAAAAAACATTTGGTATTTTGCCATGGATTGGTGATATCTCATAGATCTTGGACATTTCAAAGGCAGAGATACTTTGCATCATAGACTAATGTTAATTCTACCATAGCAAGGGATGCTTGTGGTTTCAGAACCTGCTGCTTTATTTCCCATTTTAGCAATTTCCATATGGCTGCTATGGTACCTACCAGCAGGTTTTGTCAGGCAGGACCACTGAGTCACCTGTGGCATTTTGAACATCCTGCTGGGTTTGTATCATAACCAAGAACAATTTCTATTGTTAGCAAATTCTGTGAGAAATTCTCATGAGGTAAATTTCAGCCCAAAGAGAAGGCTGCTTTGGGATTTCCCTGAGTCAGAGTAAAAAATTGGTAGAAAAAAATCTTTGGCAGAAGATACTTTTATCCTGCTGTGCAGGAATAGTCTGGGAGGAAATGTTATAACAGAGAATATAGTGAGGCTGATTTGCTTGATTTGAGTCCTTTTGGGAAGGCTACTTTTCTGCACTTTAAAACATTAATTTAAATGTTTTAATTACTTTACTAGAGTTATACAATCAATGCATGAATTCAATTTATTTCCCTATAAATAAATTAGAACATTACACTTGAAGCAGAATTCTGCTCTATCTACCACAGTATGATTCTTTTTCTACTCTCCCTCACCCTTACCCATTTCCACAAACCCTCAATAACCATGCTTGAGACATTTGCTTGTATTCTTGAAGACATATGCTTTTTGTAAAATAACTTTACGCATATAGAAATGGGTTCCCAAAGAAAATATATAGTTTTCTATTCTTCTTTAAAGAAGATAAATTGTAAAGAAAGAAACATTTGATGTTGATAAAAATATCCTATAAAATCTTCAGGGTTTAAAAATAATAATAATTTCATGGATTACCTTTCTTTTAAAACTTAGCTAAAATTTTATTGATTGTTCTTTTTTAAGAGAAGAGCTCCAAAATATCCTGGTTAATACTTTGCAGGTAGTAGAAGAGTGTTCCTAGGGAAAACATGGCTTTTTATCTGTCTCAGTAATTCTTTGCTCTGTTTCTAAAGGGAGGGGCCAGTGCGAAGTGGTAGGTAGACACTGTTCTGAGTAGCAGGAGGCCTTGGTTGTAATTTCATCTTTGCCACTGCTCTCTTTGTGACCTTTCTACTTTTGACCTTTGTGAGAGCTAAAAAGACATTCTCTACTCTAATGTTCTACGATTCTCTATAATGCCTCTGTATTTTTGCAAGCTGAACAAATTATCTTGGCTGGGGAAAAAGTTTTGTTTCACTATACTGATGGATGGATGGCTGTTGAGTTATAGGATCTGGTTTCAAACTTTCTGTGCTTGAAACTATCTTGTCTGGCTTCAGATGTGTGTGACCCACTTTTTACCTCCATCTTTTTTTATCTAGAAAGAGAATGAGAGTAATACATATCTCTCATAGGCAGTTTATGGGTTAAATGAGGTAATGCATAAAGAATACTCAGAAGAGCAAGTGTTTAATACATCTTAATTCTCATTACATTTTGCAGGTATCTATTCATTTCCTGGGGCAATAATTTCTTCATCTTCAATCATTTGTTTTAATTGTACATAGGTGTTTGTAAAGGAACATACTTACTCTGTAAGAGACAAATTATGATAACTGTGGGGTCCTTGAGAAGGAATTCTTTGTATAAGAAGGAGACTAGGGATGAAGCTTCAATGTGAGTTCTAGGAGTGGCATGGAAACTGGTACCCAAGTGCATCTTGACCCAGTCATCTTTGCCAAGCTTGTTTACCTTCAGAGAAAGAAAATTGTGTTTGTGAATTGAAAGGCCTTCCTTATTAAAATCTTTTTTTCTTTTTTTGGTAGAGGCTGCTAGTTGCCTCCAGTATTTAGCCCACCTTGTGTAGTAATATAATTTTACCTGGACATGTGGCCTTCTACAATAAACATCACATTTCAAACCCCCTTAGTAGTATAGTATGGCAAGGTGACTACATTTTGAACAACAGGTATGAACAGACTTGATGTGTGTAATTACTACACTTCGTTCTCGTGCATGTGTGGAATGCAAAGGGAATGTATGTTACTTCCCCTCACCTCTTTTCCCCTTCCTGCTGGCTGGATTATAAATGTGGTGGCTGGAGCTAGAGGAGCCATCTTGGACTAAGAGATGGAAACCACATTTTAAGGATGTTTGAGAACAAGATAGAAAAGGCAGTAATAAGCTTACCTTGTTTAATATGCTATTGTTATTTTATTAGTTAAGCCTGTATCTTAACTAATACAACCTTAATAGTTTGACGGTAAATAAGCCTGTGATTGAAACTTCCTCCACTCTCCCCATTCCTAACTGAATATAACCCGCACAGAGGGAGTATGCCTTCTCAATTTCTAATAGATCATTGAGTTTCCAGGGCATGGAGAGAGAATCTGGACCCTAGGATATGAAAGACAGTTAGCAGGTATGTTCTTCTCAGGAGAAAGATCCATGCTAATTCAATACAGTATTAATTTATTACTCACTGAGTATACAAGTTAGCTTTTTATGTGCTAATGGCAAATGATATGCTGTATAGGGATAATTATATAATAAAAAGAAGAATGCTAGCTTCTTAGACATAAACTGATTAGAATTTATGAATCTTTACATTATAGGCACTGAGTGATGAAATAAACCATTTCATCTCTAGCAATTTTATAATACAAACAATTGTTTTTATTTTATGAGCATTCTACTTCAAGTATGAAATTTTTTAAGAGTAATCCTGTATTACTTCACTCAATGAAAATTACACATCATATGTTGTTAAAAGCCCAGTTGTCTTTCTTGAAATTAATTTTAGCAAATGGTAATTATGATTATTTTCATTTATAAACTTAAAACTCATAGGAAGATGTTTGTATTAAATACCTCTTGTACCAACAATGAAAGAACAGCTTTTATTTTTTAAAAAAATAGAAATTAAGAGTAAAAAAGAAAAAAATATCTGCCAGATATTTTGGGGGGTCCTTAAGATTCTGGGTAAATAACATAGATAAATTCCCTAGCTTTCTAGAGCTGAAAAAGAATAATTTTTATGAGTTTTCTTCCTCATTAAAAAAAAAACACTTGATTATGTCACCTTTCAGGTTTCTCCTTTTTTACTTACTCAATCTATTTTTTTTAAGTTTGATACATTCGTACACTCATTTCTTCAATTGTTTTATTCTGAATCTTCTTTAGATACTATCAAAACATTTGGATACTATTGTGAACATTATTTAAAAAAAAAAACATTGCAGGAATGAAAGCAAAATAGGTTTATTAAAGTGTAGAATCAAATTTCCTATTTCCATGCAGTAACGTCTAATATTTTATTAGAATTTTGCACACAAAGCCCAGCACTTTGGGAGGCCGAAGGGGGTGGATCACTTGAGGTCAGGGGTTCATGATTAGTCTGGCCTCATGGTGAAACCCTGTCTCCACTAAAAATACAAAAATTAGCTGGGCATAGTGGTGATCACTTGTAATCCCAGCTAGTCCTACAGGAGAATCGCTTGAACCTGGGAGGTGAAGGTCGCAGTGAGCCTAGATCGTGCCACTCTGCTCCAGCCTGGGCAAAAGAGTGTGACTCCATCTCAGAAAGAAAAAAAAAAAAGAATTTTGCACAGAGTTTGTTACTCTTGAAATTGTAGTAAAATCAGAATAAAAAGGAAACAAGGCAAAGGGACATTGTCGGTAGATGACAACTTTACTTTAAAAGAACCCAGGTTGAGAGAAGCTCCTTAAATCTTGGTTAATGATGGTTCAGTATTTTAACATCTGAAGCTTCTAGCACTTTTACTACTTGTAATGCATGAAGAAGAAGTCTTTTTTTGTTTGGGTGAAGTTTTCACCATTGCATTTCATTGGTGTCAATTTGATCATCTTATGTGAGTTGTCATATGTGTGTTACATATGAAAATTAGTCCAGTATTATAAAATGTGTGAATTAAAATGGTAGTCTTTTGTTTAAAGCTTTGAAGATCTATTCCACTTGGAGTTCTGCCTATTTCTACCAAAAAACAAACAAACAAACAAACAAACAAACAAAAAAAAGCTCTTAAATACTGTTGATTACATATTTTCTTTTAATTTATTTTCTGTTGAATTAGGGGAAACTTTACTTTTTTTTTTTAATTCACAGTATCATAGGTCATGTTCCCCCATGAGATGGACATTTGTCTACAAGAGGCTTATTAGAAGTGCCACAGGAAACATCAATAAGGGAATAAGTAAAGCGGAGGGAGAATTTGAACTATGTTGTATTTGCAACAGTGGATACAGCCAATTCTAGTGGAAGCTCTAAAATTAGTATGGCCCTTTAGAAATATCTTATTTGAAACAAAGATCTTTGTTTCTTTGCATCAACCAAACCATGGATAGAGGATGCTCCAGTGAAATAATCTTGGATGAGACAGCTTCCTTTGGCTCAGGACAATTCCGGGGGAGGGGCTTAGTTGTAAACTGTTAGCAGGCAACATTCCTGTCATTAATGGATATTAGACCTCTGTTATGATGTGATAATGTGGGTAGCATTCATAATAAAGGATAGAGTGTTTTTTTAGTGAGGGGTAGAGGGAAAAAGTGCAATTAATAAGAAATAAATTTAAGGAAAGATAAAACAAATAATAAATTGGCAAGAAGAGTCCTCTTTTTTTTTTCTTTAATAAGGTCTTATCTAAAATATTTCTTGAGGTGGATTAGAATAATCAGAAAGAACAGGTATTTAGTACCACAATGTTTTAATCCTATAGATTTTTTGATTTACTATAATTGTTGTGGTTATTATTGTTACTTGGTTCTAATGGAATGTGTGTACTTTGTTTCTGCATGACACATATATATACAAGATTAGAACTACAAATTACAGTCTGTTCATCTTTATGGGACTCATTTTTTCTTATTAACTTTTTATTTATAATTGGTACTTAATAATTGTATGTATTTATGAAGTACATATATTGTACATATTTATGAATAATTGTACATATTTGTGTAATGTTTCAATACATGTATACACTGTGCAATTATCAAATCAGAATAACTATCATATGTATCATTTTATCATTTCTTTGTGGTAATAATACTCAAAATCTCTCCTATCTTGAAATGTATACTACATTGTTATTTGCTGTAGTCACTGCACTTTGCAATAGACTTTATACATAGGACTCATTTTTATATTAAAACTTTGAGCTTGTTATCTGCTTTTTGACTTAATTTGGAATCATAGAGCATTTATCCCAGGCTCTAAGATTCTAAGTTAATTTCAAAAGAGTTAACTGGAATGATTTGCTTTTAAATCTTTCATTTATTTTTTGCTATCTTATAAAGGTGGATTTCACTGCTGGTGCATTTTTGGAAAATAGTCCATCTCATCATTATATTTATTTGTGGTTCTGATCTAATTTTAATAAATAGTTCAACACTGACATTATAAAAATATTTGAAACTTTCTAAAGGTGTAATTCCCTCTTAGGTTTGATATATCTTGTTAGAATAATTTAATTATAGCATGTGGCATTAAGTCAGTTACTTAATAGTTGACATTATTATTAATTTGTTTTCTTTTGTATTTTTTGCTAATGAGGCAAGTACTGTCTTGAGTTGCAGATATGGACTTTGCCATAGCACAGAATAATACATTTATTCGTATTTTTGAGTATTATAAACACCATTTAAGGTCAATGTCAATGAATATGGCTTAATTTTTATAGTTTTTTTTAAGTTGTAGCAATATTCACTGAAGAAAAAGGTTATTTAATATTGTGTATTTAATTTTTATTTTCAATTTGAATTTTTTTCCCTGAGGGAGTTCTTTATATATGAAACTATAACATTATGACCTATAGTCAGTGACTTATCATGCTTGAAATTATATGTATATTTAAACGAATATAATGTATTTTCTAACAGAAGTCACCCTAAGTCAAAATTTTCAGACTAAGTGTGTATATATATATTGATATATTGAATACTTTTATACCTAACTTATACCAAAAAGATTTAAGAGCATGTTAGAAACATTTTAATAGAAGTGGAATAAAAAATAAGTAGAAAATTAAACTCCAGGGAAATATACAGAAGTAATAATTGAAAAGCAGAGAGGGAAGAATATTAATATGTAGACCACAAGGGTCAATGTGGTACTTGAAGATGATTTCCTACTTGGCTCTGCCTTTCCAGGAGCCAAACTAGAAAGAGAAAACTGCTCAGTTATATAACACTCATTGTTAGAGAGAGTAATAGCATTATTTTCAATGTACAGATGAGGAAACATAGACACAGAAGTTTATGTAACCTGCTCAGTGTCACATAGCAGTTGGAATCAGGATTTCAACACTGCTAAGCTGACTTCTGTGTCTAAGCTCTTAACATCCTTCTGTAGGATATAGTTTTTCATATCTTCCCAAAATATCCTTACAGAAAATATAGTACCAAAATACAGAGTTTGTTGCAGGTGAATTATCATTCTGAAAAAGGTTCTTAGTGTATTTAATGATACTTAAAAGCATGTATCTTTATATTTCCTCCTTAGTAAAGACATAACATGTCTAACGTACAAGCTACAAAATTAAGTATGGTGAACAGATTTTGATGCTTCAGAAAATGCAGATCACATTTGGTCTTCACTGATATCCAAACTATTAGGTTGACAATTGAACTCATGAATATAGAGAGTAGAACAATGATTACTATAGGCTGGGAAGGGTAGTCTGAGGGACAGAGGAAGAAAGTGGGGGTGGTTAATGGGTACAAAATTAGAGTTATATGCAATAAATATCTGGTATTTGATAACACAACAGGGTGACTTCAGTTAGCAATTATTATAGTACATTTTAAATAACTAAAAGAGCATATAATTGGGTTGTTTATAACACAAAGAAGGGATAAATACTTGAGATGATGAATACCCCATTTACCCTTGTGATTATTATGCCTTGTATGCCTGTATCAGAATATCTCATGTACCCTATAAATATATACACGGACTATGTACCCACAAAATTTAAAAATTAAAAAACCGAACTATTAGGTTGAACATTTCAGATGGCTGGTAAAAAGGTTAACAAATTTTTTACTGTATTGCTCAGCCTAATATTGGAAGGGCATCTTAAAATATGATAATGTAGAAATTTCTTATTTGTTAGTAAGGTCATATGGAGGTTTCTTATAGTAAGTCTCTCAAACCTGTTTGCCAGCATCTAAGTCTTCTTGGAAGTATTTGGCATGATAATCTCTAGAAGGCAGCTTGTCCTGGCAAGTCACTCTTTCTTATAAGAGTTTCCTCATTTCTAACGCAGACTTACTGATGTAAGAAAATAAGTGTACTTAATATGCTTTGTAAACTTCAAAGTGCTGTGTAAATATGTAAAGGGCTCATTATATATTTCAATATGTTAAATCAGGTTGTCTTCAAATTCACCACACATTTTTCTTCTTTCATTCTTAATGACTAGGCTGCATTACATGGATGTGTTATAGCTCCCTGTTTCTGCTAGTTTTTCCATATCCAGGCTTGAACTTCATAAATTAAATATGAATTGTAGCTTCATTATTGTTTTTCTTTCTTCTTTCCCTTTTAATTTTATGCTGTCTTGCTGTATTTTAATAATCTTTGCAAGCCATCTTAAATCATTTCTAGAACATAGCTTGCTATAAATAATTTACTAAGTAGAAGTTTTATATAATAATCTTCAGTTCCACAAACTACTATGAATACACAATATTGACCTATATAAGAATATATATATTTCCTTTAGTAGCAACATCAATATTGCTTTTTTTTTTTTTTTTTTTTTTGTAACTCTTAGGCAGGAAATTTTGCTAGGTGTTTTCAGGACCACTGTCTTGTGAAACTTTTACTTGAAAGTAATTAATTTAGATAAAATGGACACACATGAAACAGGTAAAGAATGTATCAGTGCTTAAAAGTCATTAGTAGACTTTAAAACATAAGCCTTTAGGAGGACCCAGCATAGTTCAAATGGTCAAGTTGGTGCAATAGATGTTGAGCCCGTTTATTTTTTAATGAGGCCACAAGTTGATGCTTAGGCAATGATAAGCTTTGCTCCCTGGTTAAACAATTAAAAAGATGAAACAACATTTTTGGGCAGGCAATAACAACAGATTAAACCAGACCTGAGGAAAAATTTGATTTAATTTATTTTGGCTGGGAAAGGGGCCGGGAAAGAGCTAGATCCACAATCTCAGATGTAGCCTTTCTGTTCTGAGGTGGAAAGTTACCTGTGGTATGAGCTGCAAATTAACTGTATAGGTCATTCAACTGTATGAGCTGCAGAGCTGTATAACTCCCAGAGACTTTGTGGGCCTGGATGATAAAGATCTTATCTTGTGGTCAGCTCCTTGTCATTAATATGTAAGCTTTGCAGACTTTTTCCTTTTCATACACCAGGTTCCACCTGTCTTCTCCTTCCCAGTAAGAACACAAATTAGGCCATCTTAGTCTCTTGTTGTCGTTTTAAATCTATTTATATCACTACTTTCCTATCTGTGTATCTTCCAGAAGCATTTCTGTTATTTAAATATAATTGCGTGCAATTCCTTTCTCTTTCTGAATTTGGAATCCGTTTCTGTGCCATTTATATTTTCCCCTCAGGCAACAAATTGTGGCAATAACATGAATTATTGCTCCCTACATGTTCCCTACTGGGCTCTACTGTGTGTCCACCCCTGGGTGGGGAATATAATTGGTAGTAGAGCCACTGCTACATGTATCAGCTCTGCTCTCTACCAGAGATTGGAAATCACAAAATAATATTGACTGGGAGTGCAATAGTTGGTTAAATCACACCCTTACAAATTTTGAATGCCCTGATCTCAGTAAAATCATAGCAAAGTAACAAGATGAAAGAATATGTAGTAATTATTTGCTGTTTCCAGGCATTCTGATACTGTATCTAGTTTTTCATTATTTTAGTAAACATTATTATAGCAGAACTATCTCAACTGTACCACATGTACCTTTGAAGAGAATTAGCAATGTATGATTTGACTGGCCAATATCAGAATAATTTGCCCAATTGGATCCTTACTCAGATAGTGTTCTCTAGATTGTATCACTGTGTAGGTGGACTTAGATTGCAAGGATTATGAAAAGATAGAATTGGAAGAAACTTCAGTAATCATTATAGTAAAAATAGTAAGCATATCAATAAAGTAGTAGTCCTGTGAAATGAAGCCAGTGTCACACAGCGAGTTAATAATTGAGATGGATTGATAACCTAGGTTTACATACTGCTAAAGCTTTGGCTTTCCTGATAATCTGTGTTTCCTATAACTCTGTATAGACCTTCAATTTGATAATTCCTAAGTATAAGATGTGATAAATTAGAAAAACCTCCCTTCCGCATGTCCTCATCTCCTAACCCCACATTTCTAGCCAAGTCTCCTAATTTCAGTAAAGTGAGACCTTGCTGTGATGACTCATTCTCAGTCTCTCGGTTTTGGCTTTGGTCTTTGCCTCTGTCCAGAGTCCTAAACTGGACTTTGTGATTTAAACAAGATCAGGGTACCAGAAATTCACATTAGCATTGGGCCATAGCTATTGCTACATTTCTAAATCCCCATGTCAGTATGGCTGCTTATGCTGCTTCTGAGTGGGAGGTGGAAGGAAGAATGAAAAGTAGTGAAAAACTTCTACAATTAGGACAAATGGAAGCTGTAGAGAGTTTAAGGAATTTTTTTTTTTTTTTTTGAGACGGAGTTTCACTCATGTTACCCAGGCTGGAGTGCAATGGCACGATCTCGGCTCACCGCAACCTCCACCTCCTGGGTTCAGGCAATTCTCCTGCCTCAGCCTCCTGAGTAGCTGGGATTACAGGCATGTGCCACCATGCCCAGCTAATTTTTTGTAGTTTTAGTAAAGACGGGGTTTCACCATGTTGACCAGGATGGTCTTGATCTCTTGATCTCGTGATCCACCTGCCTCAGCCTCCCAAAGTGCTGGTATTACAGGCTTCAGCCACCGCGCCCGGCCGAGTTTAAGGAAATTTTGAGGAGAGGGTAAGCAACAGGGGAGACAGTATTATATTGATAAAAGTAGAGGCTCTGTCTTAGGTGAGCTGGTTAGGTTTTCTGAGCCTCCGTTTCGTCATCACCTTTAAAAGAGAAGTAATGCCTACCTTAGATGGTTTGTGAGCTGCATAAAACCTAATACTGAATATGCATTCAGCCAATGCTAGTATAAGTATTAATTTGAAAACAGTAATACCTGTTTTAGCAAGAAAATGAGGATGAGGAGTCATCAGTTACTCCTTTAATTAATATGCATTATAACAAGCAGAAAAACAAAGAAATACACATAGATTAATCTGGAAAGATATAATGTGAAATACCTAGAGTTCTTGCCTTAATTGAACTCCTGTGGAGTTCATCTTTGGCATTCTGTGGAACATCTCCAGCTAAGCGTTCCTTTTGTTTGTTTGTTTTTCTTTTAATTATGGTAAGAACACTTAAAACGGTATCTTCCCTTCATAAATTTTTAGGTATATAATACATTGTTGTTGACTATAGTGGCAATATCATACATGATATCTGTAGAACTCATCCATCTTGTTTAACTGAAGCTTTATGCTCCTTGATTAGTAACTACCCAGTTCTCCTCCCCTTAGGTCTTGCTGACTACCATTCCACTCTTTGATACTATGAATTTGACTGTTTTAGCTACCTCATGTAAGTGGAATCAAGCAGGGATTAGCAAACCTTTTCTGTAAAGGACCAGATAGAAACTATTTTAGGCTTTGTGTCTGAGAAGCAAAATCACAAATATTTATGTAGCAAACAAATTTTGTACATGAGTCTACTGATGACAGTAACTGAGTTCTTTACTGGGGGTGATTAGTGTTTTCCTTAATTATTGGTCAAAGGTACTATTCCCTATCATCAAATTGATTGTTAATGTTCATCTGTAAAAGCCATTCTTAGAGCTTATGGGCTGTACAAAACCAGGTGGCAGGCCTGATTTGGCACACAGCTGTGGTGTGCTGACCTTGGTCTTAAAGGATTAAGAAAGCAGGAGAGCCCTGGAACATTCTGATCAAATGAACATGCTAGCAAGTAACAGTTTAAGTAGCCCCAGGCTAATTTTGAGTTATGAAGTGAGAAGTATAGCTGTAATAGTGTCTGAACATATTTAGGTGTAGAGTGCAGTTGGAAACAAAATTTGGGAATATGCATGGGTTCCTAATTTCTAAAAGGACATTCTTGAATCTACAACTAAATTTCCTTTTGCTTTTTACATTTCTATGAGTTTTCTACCAAGAGGCTAGTCAGGGCTAACAAATGCCTTCCTATTTGAATGTTCCCAGATGTTGTGGCCATTTTAACAGAAGAGAGAGAATACATCAAAGGCAGTGCCAAGTGATACTCATTTCAGTTACTTTCTAGAAGTACATGCTAGCCTGGGAGGGAAATTGACAATATGAATGTAAGTTAACTTTGCCTTTTGTATATGCCTAATGTGAAAACAATATGAAGAAGTGAATGGAAGATATTCCACAAATATTCCCGAGGTCCCTTACTTAAATTATAGTTTTTAAAGATCCCAGATTGAGTTATTTGGTAAATACTAGTTTAGGTAAAAGTCAGAACAGAGAGATATACAGAAGTCTTAATAGTGATAGGATGCTTATATCCTTTTGTATGCAATGATGAACACCTTATGAGCCTGGGATGGATAGAGAGAGTGTCATTTACCTGCTGCTGTGGGACATTCTAAAAGTTAGGCAGAATGGAGAAATCAGGTCAATAAATGGAATCCAAATGTGTCACCAACCAGGACAAAAATACTTAGCTTTTTGAACTAAGTCAGCACCATGGAGAGCAAGAAGGAAGAGGACAGAGAACAATAGTTGAGGAAAGCCAGGTGAAGTGTGGTAGATTTGGTGTTGCCTTAGGAAGATCTGCATTTCAGCGTAATTGAATAGTGATTGCCAGACACATTATTTTATAGGAATCAAGATACTGGCCAACTCCGGCAACATTGCCATATTCTGGTGATGTGGTAAAGAACCTGAAATAGCCTGTAATCCCAGCACTTTGGGAGGCCGAGGCGGGTGGATCACGAGGTCAAGAGATGAAGACCATCCTGGTCAACATGGTGAAACCCCGTCTCTACTAAAAATACAAAAAATCAGCTGGGCATGGTGGCGCGTGCCTGTAATCCCAGCTACTCAGGAGGCTGAGGCAGGAGAATTGCCTGAACCCAGGAGGTGGAGGTTGTGGTGAGCCGAGATCGTGCCATTGCACTCCAGCCTGGGTAACATGAGTGAAACTCCGTCTCAAAAAAAAAAAAAAAAAATAGAACCTGAAATAACAGGGAGGCTATGGAAAAGGAGAAAAATGGGGAAAAATGTGATATCTCAGAGGAGATACAAATAATCAATAAATCAAACATAAATTTGAGCTCAGTGAAGGCATCCAGTTTCCAGCTGAACCTTAGGGATTCAGTGCAGAAGGGGGAAGAATGGGGACCTCAATTTTCAGAGTACAGAGAAGCTATAGTACAGACCCTAAGCCCAGAGGTGATTTATGGAAAGTTCAGTCTGAGCATAATGCAAGACTATGTTATACCCCTGAAGCCTGAGAGGCAGGCTGTGGTAGCTATCTGGAGACTGCTGACAGCTCACACTGCCCACATGTTGAATGGGGATGGACATACTGATGAAGAGTATGTCCATCATACTCTGTCTCTTCAAGAGACAGAGTATTATGGATTGCACAAATATCTAGAATACTTTTGATATTCTTCATAATCTGGCTAAAACTATGGGCCTTTGTGGAAAGAGGCAATGTTTGGCTGACCCTGTCACAGTTTTACCTGGCTGGTATATTATATCTTGAGTGGAAAATCATATTTTTCCATTTTACTAAATCATTCATTTTATGTTTCAGTTTTTCTCTCCTCCCTGAAAACCAAACTTAGTCTCAACTTAGAAGCATTAGTTCTTAATATATATTAGAACAGTACACTTCCATTATGAAAAACAAATAAGTCAATGTTCACTATATTTGCATTTTTCTTTATAGCATTTATTAAGGGCCCACTAAATGCCAGGTGATATATTTGGGTTGAAAAGATAAATTTGACATGATTTCTGGAGAAAATAGCTTTAGAAATTTTGTTAATTATGATATGATCACTACTAGTGAAGGGATACATAAAATTGGTACAGAGGCAGAGAGATAGTAGCTATTTTGTTTTTTCTGATAGTGTTCAGCAATGGGTTATTGACAACTCAAATCATGTTTTAGACCATAAGTGTGCTAAAATAATGTATCATGCATCTTCATTTTTAAAACGTATCTGTCTCTAAAACAAAATTCTGATTTTTCCTCTGTAAAACCACGAGCACAATACATAACCTTCTGGGTTATATAAATGACTCTGGTGATATTTATCTATTTGAATTAAGTGCAAAAACTCCTGCTGGGCATTTACTATCACAGAGTACATCAGCTTTCATGGCTTGAGAACTGTTCCTGTTCAAATCAGCTTGATGAGGGGTGAAATAGGACAGGGAAAAATTCTTAAACATCCACTTGAAAAATGTGGCAAGGAAGGTAAGGACAAACTTTAGTAGTGACTATGAGTCTAAGGATTCAAGAATAGAGTATTTTTAACCCCTTTTATTGGTTTGTAATAAAATAGAGTAATTGTCAAAAGATTTAGTTACCATGGTAACTTACCATATTTTAAGAGCATGTAACTAATGTCACTCTTACAATACGAGAAGCTATTGAACACAATACAACAGGCTTTTTTTTTCTTTTTCAACATTAACTTTTTTGCTACAAAAAAATAATATATTAAGTTTTGTGTACTGGGAAGAAATGAGAAAAAAATGTGCGTTGTAACATATTTGTTTCATTTTGTATGAAGTTTACATTTTTAAAACATGTTTTCTGTTTTGCTCTTTTACAGGCAAGAGTGTGTAAAAATATATATATTTATATTTTACTTCCCACACTGCATATAAAACAGCACAGTTCTTTCCCAGAGTCAGCCCTCTGTATACATGAATGTCAATAATTCTCTGCTTGCCCAATCTTTTTCTGCTGACTTCTCCTCTCTTTTCTTGTCCCTCATTCACTTTCTTTCATTATATCTCTGTGTACTTTTTGTTTTGTAGTCCCACATATTACCTCTTAATTTCTTTTTTGTTTACCTCTTTGTTTTCCTTTAAATACTTCTCTTTTTCTTCACTAGTTAAAAAAATAAGGTTAAGTATGAGAGACTTCTTGTTGGATAACTCGATGGTCATAAAGCAGCATATTGTTAAAACAGCTAGTTTGAGCAGCATCCGATTTTGAATGAGGTGAGGTATAGGAGACATTGGGGAGATGGGTAAGAGAAAGGGATGGTAGATAGGGTGGAATTAGTTCAAAGGAGAAAGGTAAAGGTTGTTTGAGGAATGGGAAAGAGACTGCTGGGCATCACTCAGGGTGGAAGCTTCTGTTTTCCTATCTAAACCAGGCAGCTTAAGACAATCCCTGCTATTAAAATAGAAGGATTTAGCATGAGGCTTTATTAGAGTAAGATAGAATCTTAGAATTTTACCTGTGTCATTTAGTAAAGTACATACCTTAGTACAACAAAAGTTAGAAACAGAAATAGATACACAGGTGGTAAAAAAAAAAATAATTGAAATATGTAGGATATGCACTGACAGCCTCTTCTTTCTGCCAGATCATACATTCTCATTGCTTACCTCAACTTTCTCTGCATTCCAATTATTCTGGCTTGGAAACCTAGGTAGTTTAAAAATGTAAACTACAAGTTTTCTGTTCCCATGCATAGGAAGGAAAACTGTCTGCAATGAACCTTTATAGAATATAACATTTTTTCCTCTTTAGTGGTGGTAGTTTGATGGCAAATGATAGGTTGCCACATTTTTCTCTTTAGTAGTAGTTTTCTCTTTAGCTGGTAGCTTGATGGTGAATGTTAGTAGAGTATTTCACTCTACTGAACTTAAATTTTTCTGTTGTTTCACCAGTTTTACCATGGATAGAGTTGTTTGGGGAGAGTAGCTCAGATCTATAACAGGATGGTTTGACAGAGCTTGCTGGCTTCCTCTGTGACCTTCCAAGCTCTAGACAGCTAGGGGTCATTGTGACTTAAATGCAGGATGGGCTGTAATGAGATAGAGCATACCTGGTATCCAATTTTTCATCCATAATGCTAATCACTCCCAAATACAGGGAACCAATCAATAGATGCATGCATTCTCCAGCAGCTCATTCTGAGTGAGCTACATTTGGGGTGTTTTCCTATATGAAGTTAGTTGAATCTATTGATTTCCACTTTCCTGTTTGTTTCTTCATTTATTTAGGTGGCTTCCCTTTTGATATTCTATCATTGTCTAAATGGTACTTCACAACTCCCTAGATTGGCATGCATTTGATAGAGAAGAACACAAGCAAAATTACAGAAAAGGAGTATCTCCTAAGCACAATGATAAATCATAAATAAATAATTTGTATACATATATTTAAATATGTAAATATGCTAAGAGCATAATTAATTTATTGACATGACTCTGCTGAGCTACTGTATAGTAAGTTGATGAGACAGTGATACAAGTGTTAATTGGCGTGGAATGCATGGAAGATAACTATATCCAACTTGTTAATAGTAAGTTAATTGGAGAGCTAATTATAAAGAAGCTCCATTAGAAATTTCCTTTTTGGGTATGTTTTGGTTCTCATATGAAAAAGTAAGTATGGGTTGCGTTGTTTATCAACAGAGAAAACGAAAATAAAATTTATATGATAATTGTACAATATGTTCTCAAAATCATAAAATCCAATGGGTTGGGATCTAGAGAAATGAATGTTTCCCAGTTTCTTTCTTAGGCAAGATTACACAGAAATATCATAATGTTTACCAGACATGCCATTATAGGTATAGATATTATACAAGTGTTAGGAAATATTTTCTATATTTATTACTTATATATAATTACTTTAGGAAAGCTACCTGTAATTCCTTTGAAGGGTAGTAAGATAATCTTTCTTCTTGAATTACATTGTACCCTTTAAAATTCTTTAACTTCATGAGTTAGCAAGGACTTGTAGGATAACTGTCCCTGAGTCCAATGCATGTTAAATGAGAAAAAAAACAACAACATTTAGTTTCCTTTATAGATATAATTAAATGAATTAGAATAATATTTGTTAAATCTTATATGACATCAGACTTTATAGGAATTCTTAATAATTTCATTTTTTTCTGGTTTTGAGAATTTTCCTAATGCAAATCACTGTTCCTTAGACTAAAGTGGTTAAAAATCTTATAATGTACAACATTGCACTGAAGGATCTTAGAAGAAATTTAAAATATTCAGTTTTCTCTTTCAAGGATAATAACTTTATTTTTTATTAGGAAGCCTACAGGGTTTTATTGGAAATTTTATTTTTAAATAATTAACTTTTAATTGTGTAAGAATTCTTTGGAAAAAAGTCTATATACTAGAGAAATGACAAAGAAGCAAAAACCTATTCCAAAAGCCATTTACCCCACAAAAGTAATTATTAACATTTTGTAAATGTCATTACAGAAACTTCTCTGTATACAAATAAAATAAATGGAATGAGTGGACCTGGGTAATGTCTCTTTAGCTTTTAGGGTTTCTGGGTCATTCTGGCTCAGGGCAGTATCCGTTAAGTCATAGGCGGATTATTGCTTCCCTGCTTTTTCATTCCTCCTTCACCTCTGGCCATTTCCACCTTGAAGGTCTAGAGCAATTGCACCCTAGGTGTCAGATAGATAGATAATAATAGGATAGTTTACCTTATAATCCATTGTTCCTGTCCTTTTGGAGTGAAACTTTTTGTGGAGAAATTTTCATGTGTTTTCTCCTTATCCACCTGAATATAACTTCAAGGAATCAAATTTAGTAATTTCAAATCAACCTAACCCTCCACATGAAATATTTATTGGGTGTCTATTATGTGCTAGGCATTGTTGTAGGGATTTGGAGATACGTCAGTAAATTAAGCAGACAACTATTCTAGCTCCGTGGGAGCTTAAAATTTAAATGGGGAGATGGACATTAAACAATGACCACAATAAATCAGTAAATTATATAGCATTTTAGAAAGTAATTAGTACTGTGAAAAAAACAAAGGTGGACTGGCATGAAGGGGATTTGAGTGCTAGCGTAGGGTAGGGATAGGTGCTATTTTCAGTAGGATGATTGTGGAAAAGGTGATACTTGAAAAAAGATTTTAAGGCCAGGGAGTTGGCCATGTGACTATCTTTGGGAAAATCATTCTATCCAGTAAAACCACCAGGGAAATGTTTCTAAAGCAGGACCATGCCCAGTATATTTAAGAAAGCATGTGTAGTTAGAATGGAGGGAGCAAAGGAAAGACACTAGGAGATAAAAATAAAAAAGGCAGCAAGAGACTGCTCACTGGCTGTTGCAATCCTTGCAAAACTTTAACTTTTCTCTGAGTGAAATAGGGGACCAGTTCAGACTGTTAAGTAGAAAAATACATGACCTGAATTACATTTTTAAAGATCATCCTAATATTTGTGTTGAGAGTAGCCTGCAGGATCGCGAGGGCAGAAAGAGAGAAAATTATCAGGCTATTGAAATAATCTGGTTTGAAAGATGACATGGTGGCTTGAACCAGAAAGGCAACAGTGGAGGTAGTGAGAAGTGGCTGGATGCCGGATATGTATTGAAAGTATAACAAGGCTTCTTGACCGATTGGGATCCAAGGTGAAGTCAAGTTCTGTGGCCTGAGTATTGTTAGGTGCCTCCATCAAGATGGGGAAGGCTGCATGTGGGACAGGTGTGGAGAGAAATCAGGAATCCAGGTTTTGACAGAGATTGAGTTGCTTATTAGACATCCAGATAGACCATCTTGAATAAGCAATTGTATAAACAATTTAAGAGTTTGTGGCAGAGGTCTGAAAAGGAGATATAAATGTGGTTGCCATTGACAAATGAGTACTCTTTATTTAAAGCCATAAAACTAATGAGACCATTAAAAGTGATAGAGGGTCAAAGATTGAGTCTGGGACATTCAGCATTAGGAGAATGAATACCTGCCCCACACACGTCTATTGGTTGTTGAATATTCTTAAAAATTATTATATTTTTCCTTTTATCTATTGCATTCCAGTATTATTCTTTGATAATCTGTATATATAAGGGATATAAATGTGCTATTCACAGCACCTAACAAAAATGTTCATGTTAGACTCAAGCCCAACTGTTTTACACTCTACTGCACTTAAATTATCCTACTGTATTTTTTGTATATATCATTTTATAGATGGAATTATGAAGCTATCTGTACTAAAAAATGTACCACCTGTCACCTTATTTGTATCGCTTACCTTTTTCTTCTCTCTTGACATGGGTGGATCCATCATTTTGTTTTCAGTATATTTCTTAAGAGTCAGTGAATTTCCAAAGATTATCTTAAAACAGATGTTTATAATGTAAAATCCTTACATGTCTGTTGCCTCTCTGTATTTAGATGTGAGCCTCCACTGGCCATGTTAAGAGAGAAGAGAAGAGAAATAGAGAACAAAATTTTATCAGAACTTTGTAGGGCACAATTCTTTTTATTTTATTTATTTATTTTTTGAGATGGAGTTTCACTATTTTGCCCAGGGTAGAGTACAGTGGCACAATCTTGGCTCACTGCTGCCTCTGCCTCCCAGGTTCAAGTGATTCTCCTGCCTCAGCTCCCCGAGTAGCTGGGACTACAGGCCCTTGCCATCATGCCTGGCTAATATTTGTATTTTTACTAGACATAGGGTTTCACCGTCTTGGCCAGGCTGGTCTGGAACTCCTGACCTCGTGATCCATCCACCTTGGGCTCCCAAAGTACTGGGATTACGGGTGTGAGCCCTTGTAGGGCATACTTTTAAAAGTATGTATTGTGATGAGTAACATACATGCATCTAAATAATGAACCAGATTATAAGAGATATGGAATTGAAATGATTATTTGAATTCACTTTGTGTGTGTGTGTGTGTGTGTGTGTAAGTTTCTATGAGGATGCTGTTGTCTATTGCTTTGCTCCTATCCTCAAAATCATGAATAGCATTGCAAATCTCGGCAATAATTTATTTAGCATATCATCATGAAGAAAAATAATATGGTTTGTAAGATATTTTTAAAAAACTTTTTATTTTAAAAGGATTTTAGTCACAGACAATTTGTACCATTAGTAATTTATTCTGTCTTTCTTATTCTGCAATCATTTTATCAAATCATTGGTAGTAATTTTTATACATGAAGCCCCTTTTAACTCTTAACTATGTTTATGTGCATTTTTCATAGACTAAGAACTTTCACTTACATATAACAACAATACATTTACCAAGATTAAGAAATTAACACTTCCTGGGGGCAGTGGTTTATGCCTACAATCCCAGCACCTTGGGAGGCCAAAGTGGGAGGATCGTTTGAGCTTGGGAGTTCAAGACCAGCCTGGCCAACATGGCAAAACCACGTCTCTATTAGAAATACAAAAATTAGCCAGGTATGGTGGCACATGCCTGTAATCCTAGCTATTTGGGAGGCTGAAGCATGAGCATTTCTTGAGTCAGGGAGGTGGAGGTTGCAGTGAGCCAAGATTGTGCCACTGTACTATAGCTTAGATGACAGGGTGAGACCCTGTCTCAA
>NW_016107389.1:2587078-2659900 GCF_001604975.1 Cebus imitator | reverse complement strand
TTTGGGAGGCCAAGGCAGGAGGATCACTTGAGCCCAGGAGTTTAAGACCAGCCTGGGCAATATAGAGAGGCTCTCTCTCTATTTTAATAAAAGAAAAAAATTATTAACACTGATATAATGTTATTATGTAGTCTATAGACCTCTGTCAAATTTCATGAATTATCTCCTGTTCAGTCACTAACCACACATCATGTACTTTCATTAAGTGACCAACCTTGTTTAGAAAATATCACATCAACTATTGCTGCTATTGAGTTACAGAATTGTGGTAATTGGCATAGTTACTTAGCAAATGACATTGTGCCTGTAACCTCTCTCCGATCAGCAGAGTGAGAGTCCTTACTGCTTGAATCTCCTTAGTAACCAATTGATTTAAATGTTAGTGATGCACTGATTCCCATAATGCTGGGAGTCCAGCAGTAGAATTCACAAGTAATTCATCTATGGAAGCAGTAGTCATCTATAAACCTCAGCTGCAAAAATTTGTGATGGTTGTGGTCACCTCTTTTTTAGTGCTACAATATTGCACATATTTTATACTATGATAAACTTTATAAAGTTATTTTATTTTTCCAGTTGAATATCTGACGCTATCTAGTTAAAAGACTCCTACAGATGAAATGTCCCAAAATGTTTCCTCTTTAAAAAAGACCCTGAAAATAAGTACATATATACATTGTATAGTTTACACAAAACATACATGAATAAATGAAGAGAAAACATGTTCATGAAAAAAGATAGCAGTTTTGTTATGTGAAAAATGGTATGGTATATGTTTACATTTTAGTATATCCACCTATGTCCTCATTGGTCACTGATAAATTAAGTCAAAATATAAGGATTACTTATTGTCTGCCTCTGATCAACGAATATAGCCCCCTTTTCTTTAAGGTTTACTTAGATTAATGCTTTTAATCTGAGTGATTAGCACTGTAATGTGATTGATAATTATTTGATTCAAATATAATTTTTAAAATATACATCATGGAATACTATGCAACCATGAAAAAGAACAAGATCATGTCTTTTGCAGGAGCATGCATAGAGCTGGAAGTTACTATCCTTAGCAGATTAGTGCAGGAACAGAAAACCAAATACTGCGTTTTCTTATTTACAAGCTGGAGCTAAATGTTGAGAACTCATGAACACAAAGAAGAGAAGAGTACATTGGGGTCCACTTTAGAATAGAGGGTGGGGGGAATGAGAGGAGCAGAAAAAGTAACTGTGGGGTACTAGGCTTAATACCTGGGTGATGGAATAATCTGTACAACACACTTACAAGACATGAGTTTACCTATATAACAAACCTTCCACAGGTACCCCTGAACCTAAAATAAAAGTTAAAATATTAACCATATAAAAACCCTAAAGGAACATACACTTATGAATTAAATTTGAATACATGAAAAATTACAAAAATATTTAATGTGTTTTTCTAAATTAATTATTAAAGTAAAACTTCTCTATCGTGTCTGGACATCTATTTAGCACTTTTGGAAAAGGTGTTATTAACTAGACTAGGGTATAATGTTGCATTTGCTTAATTTGTCATCATGTAACATTTCTCAATTACTACAATACACATGTTGTGTAACAGGCAAAACTCAGTGGATCTCCGGCAAGTATTACACAAATTTTGCCCATCCCAATATAAAAATATTTTAGTCATTGTACTAGTGGTTATTATTATATTGGAAGCTTTCCCTCACCCCTCACACCAATTGCTATTAGGCAAAATGAGCTTAATTTGACCAAGCAAGATTACAGAATTACCTTGCACATGACTGAAGTTAAAATGCCAGTAGTGGAAATGAAATAAAATTGGAAACAGCAGAAACCAAATTGTTCTTAAACTTTTGAATGCTTTTGTAGTCAGAGATGGTGACCCATATAACTTGGAATTGTTAATGTTATTTATAATAACTGGCTAACCATGTGCAGAAAGCAGAAACTGGACCCTTTCCTGACACCTTACACTAAAATTAACTCCAGATGGATTAAAGACTTAAACATAAGGTCTAACACCATAAAAACTGTGGAAGAAAACCTGGGCAAAACCATTCAGGACATAGGCATAGGCAAGGACTTCATGACTAAAACACCAAAAGCAATGGCAACAAAAGCCAAAATAGACAAATGGGATCTGATTAAACTCCAGAGCTTCTGCACAGCAAAAGAAACAATCATTAGAGTGAACCGGCAACCAACAGAATGGGAAAAAACTTTTGCAAATCTACCCATCTGACAAAGGGCTAATATCCAGAATCTACAAAGAACTAAAACAGATTTACAAGAAAAAAACAAACCCATCCAAAAGTGGGCAAAGGATATGAACAGACACTTTTCAAAAGAAGACATATATGAGGCCAACAAACATATGAAAAAATGCTCATCACTGGTTATTAGAGACATGCAAATCAAAACTACATTGAGATACCACCTCACTCCAGTTAGAATTGCGACCATTAAAAAACCTGGAGACAACAGATGCTGGAAAGGATGTGGAGAAATAGGAACACTTTTACACTATTGGTGGGAGTGTAAATTAGTTCAACCATTGTGGAAGACAGTGTGGCAATTCCTCAAGGACGTAGAAATAGAAATTCCATTTGACCCAGGAATCCTATTACTGGGTATATACCAAAAGGATTATAAATTGTTGTATTATAAAGACATATGCACACATATGTTCATTGCAGCACTGTTTACAATAGCAAAGACCTGGAACCAGCCCAAATGCCCATCGATGATAGACTGGACAAGGAAAATGTGGCACATATACACCATGGAATACTATGCAGCCATTAAAAATGATGAGTTTGTATCCTTTGTAGGGATATGGATGAATCTGGAAACCATCATTTTCAGCAAACTGACGCAAGAACAGAAAATCAAACACTGTGTGTTCTCACTCATAGGCGGGTATTGAACAGTGAGAACAGATGGACACAGGGAGAGGAGCATCAGACACTGGAATCTGTTTGGGGAGCCAGGAGAGGGACAGTGGGATGGGGGAGGGGTTGGGCAGGCATGACATGGGGAGAAATGCCAGATATAGGTGACAGGGGGATGGAAGCAACAAACCACATTGCCATGTATGTACCTATGCAACAATCCTGCATGATCTGCACATGTACCCCAGAACTTAAAGTACAATAAAAAATAAAAATAAAAAAAATACCAACAACAGAAAAAGAAACTATATTACAGGGATAGATTATGGGCAATTGCATGGAGATAATCCTTAAGAGCTGGCCTAACGTGATGCAACAATTCTATTATTGTGATCTTCAGAGTTTTAGAAGTTAGGGATTTTAGACTTTTGGGATTTTTATCTTTAGTATATTTTTATCTTTTGGGTTTTCAACATTTTGGATTGTGGCTTTCAGGATTGTGTCATTCTGGATTATGGTCCAAACCCTCTAAAGTCACTTTACATACTGTTAGAAAACAAATGTTAAATGCAAAATGATAGAATAAATGATTGAATAGAAAAAATAAAATAAAATAAAAGCATGCTATTAAAAGATACTTTGAAATATACTTTCTGCTAAACAAAGGAGATTAAGACTGAGTTGTCTATTGATTGATTTCATTTATATTAAATACTTAATATTTAGAAAATGCAAGCAAGTTATTGTTTCCATTTTTAAATTGAACAAGATATTTCTACCATCCTCTTTCAAGCTATTGGTTTACTTTAATTTATAATCATTCTGAGATTTTAAGAGATGCACTTGAGAAAACATGGCATTTACAGTTGCATTTCTGTGAGTCAGGATTTGTCACTACTTTGCAGTCAAAATGAAATCCACAAGTAATTTGTCTATGGAAACAGCAGTCATCTATAAACCTCAACTGCAAAATTTTGTGTTGTTAAAATACATGTAATTCAATTTATTGGATATACATACTGCGATTTTGAACTTATAAACATTAATACATATTATTAAAATGCCACTTTTAGTGGAGATTTAGGGGATCAAATAAAGGTTTCTGCTGTTAAAACAGTTTGATAACTGCTTGGTGGTTTGAATTTCTCAGAAGTAAAAGAAGTACAGATCTATAGGATACTTTTATAAACTGAAAGCATCTTCAGCATTTGCATTAATGTGTTGCAATTGCACATAAAAAAGAAAGTTGTCCGTGCTTCCCACACTTACCTAAATGGTTCTAAATAATCCTATCCTTTAAGGTATCAGTCATTTGAATTACCTCACTGCTCCCTTTCCCAGTAGTTATAGTTGGGCCTGGAGTGGGATGAGCATGTGCACCCTGCTTAGGGCTACTGCTGGGAGAAAGTGTTGGCTGCTGACTAGCAATTGCATTGTGAGTTTGTTCCCTGGAGGAAGATTGCAAAAAAATGGGTGAAGTAAAATACAGAGAAAGAAAATTGGCATGAAGGAAAATGCCTAAATTAGGTGCAGATGAGACTGCTTCAAGGACAGAGAAGGTACCTGGGCTCCTGAAAAAAAGAAAGAAGTAGCTCAGTATGGCTCTCAGCATTTTGTGAAATTTCTGACAGGCAAATTTGAGGCTGTTTCTACACAATAAAGAGAAAAACTGATGCAGGTTCTCATATTTTCTATTGAAGAATGCTAGGTTTTAAAGTCATGTTATTGGCAAAACAAAGCTATAGTAAATATTATTTTATAAAAATATTATTTTATAAAATATATTAATTTATAAAAATATTAATTTATAAAAATATTATTTTATAAAAAATATTTTATAAAAATATTGTTGGAAGATCAAAAATTTATTTTAAATTCATATCAAATATTTAAAATAACAACAAAGAAACCAAAGCCAAGAAGTAATGCCCAAAGATACTCCAAAGGATTTTAATATAGATTTTATTCTGAAATTTAAAGGCATACTATTAAATTATATTTGAATAGCTATCTAAGACTTGAGTGGATTTATGTGTTATCTCCAGGAAAAATTTTGCTGTTGGATGGGGGGAGGGTGAATATTGGAAAACAACCTATTGGGTATTATACTGATTACCCAGTGACAAAATAATCGGTACACCAAACCCCTGAGACATGCAATTTACCCATGTAACAAACTTGCACATTTACCCCTTGAACCTGAAATAGAACTTGAAAAGAAAAAAAAAAATTATGTCTTTGTCAGTAAAAAGGGTGTAGGAGAGAGTATTTTGAGTCATAAGATTCTTGTATTATTCATTGGCGAATTAATGTTTAAAGTATCATTTGCGTATAATGTAATTGGGTGTTGTAAAAAATACTGTATGAATATTGAGGGTTTTTTTTCTTTCTTTTTTTTTTGATGAATAGTTAACGTGTAATGGGAGAAATGACTGAATGACTTTTAGAGCCTATTGTCTTTTATATTATAGATTCTGGCTGTTTCAAAATCCCTTTTTGGTTGAAATTCATGCCTGCCACTTTTAAAGCCTGAGAGTACAGCTACCTTTCCAGAGGCTCTTACCGGGGTAGAGCTTGCCATGTTCTGAGTTTATTTCGAAACCAATTTACTTTTAGTGAACCTAACAGAGCTTCTTATTTTGATGATTCATTAGACAGAAAAGACAACAGTAAAAGTGTTTTATTTTATTTTATTTATTTATGTTTTAAATTGAATTAAGCACATTTACACACATTCTTTTTTGCTCTTGGAAAGCCTCCCTTCAGGCCAGGACACAAATTCGCAGCAGGGCCATTCCAGAGGCCCCTGAGGGACTGCTTATCTGTTTGCACACAGCAGCTAGATTGTACATTTTTGAATACAAATCTGAAACTGTCTCTTTCCTCCATAACATGATTTTCAGCCTTGGTCTTGCTTTAATCAAAAAATTTGAGGTTTTTAAGACACCATCCAGATTTCTGTCTCAAGCTCTTATAAGACCCTATATGCCTTGTCCAGGACCCTCTTACCAGGTTCATTTTGCACCATGTGCCCCTAGGCAGTTAGTATTTTGGTCACATAGCCCTGTATACTGTCCCTTGAAAATATGATGTCCCTTCCTGTCCTGGACCTTAGATGTGTATTATCCCCGCTTCCTCTCTCCTTTGTTCTCTCCTAACCAACTCTTTCCTATCCTCAGAACAACCCATTTATGCCTAGTGTTCCATTATTGGAATGCTAAGCAGGTGGGAGTTATTTATATCCTACTGAGCAAGGTCATCACTAAGATCTGATTGCAAAACTTAAAAAAACCTCAGTGGGTTAAAGAGCTCAGCCTTCTAGTGACCACACAATAAGATCAACATTCTTTTTTTGCTATCTCTTAATATTATATACTGCTACTCTCTAACATTTATCATATCACAACTGTAAATAAATTATTAATTTTGTGATTGAAACTTGATTTTCAGCCTGCCCAGACAGAATGTAAGCTCCATTTAGCACCTGGAACAGTGCCATGAGCATGGGGATATGTAACACATGCATTTACATGTACACATACACACATATGTGTTTTATATTCTATAGACGTTTTATGATTGTGATTGCTTTAGTATTTGAGGTAGGACAGAAGTAATACAGACTAGATATACAACAATAAATGGCTGTTTTTTTGTTTTTGTTTTTGAGATGCAGTCTCACTCTGTAGCCCAGGCTGGAGTGCAGTGGCGTGATCTCGGCTCACTGCAACCTCTGCCTCCTGGGTTCAAGCGCTTCTCCTGCCTCAGCCTCCTGAATAGTTGGGATTACAGGCGCACGCCACCACACTCAGCTAATTTGTGTATTTTTAGTACAGACGAGGTTTCACCATGTTGACCAAGCTGGTCTCAAACTTTTGACCTGAGGTGATCCACCCATACCGTCATCACAAAGTGCTGCAATTACAGGGTGAGCCGCGTCTGGGCAGTGACTGTTTTTTAAAAGCCTGAATGTTTTTCTTCCTAACTCTGAATCATTTCTAGTCACAATGATGTGATTTTAAGACTAGACCGATATGCACAGTTTAATGTTTACTTTAAAGAACTAATGACAAAGTTTATACTTTCAAGAACTAATGACAAGCAATTACAGTAAATAATATATTCAGCCACAGCAGATTTGGGCTTTAAAATGATTCCTTAAGGGCATTTAGAAAAATTATCTGTTTCCTAATATTTGGATACTGATACTTTCATTTCTGGCTTCTTCTTTTTTTAATAATGAAAGTTAGTCTTTGGAAAGAATTGTGAATCTAGACACGGGAGTATTCCTGCCAGTGTAACTGTGGTCATACAACTTTCACGGCTTAAATGGGCTTTTGGGAATAGATGTTTTCATCAACCAAAAAGACATTTCCTCCAGGATATCTTGGCCACTTCCTATTCTCCTGATCAGTCTAGAGTTACTAGAAAGAATTTTTCCTCCTTCTTTTCCTCTTTTTTTTTTTTAATTACAGTCTTAGCACTCATTGTAGCCACAGATTAAAAATAAACAATATATCTTCTTGAAACTACCCTGTTGAAACCAAATTGTTGGCATTTTTTTTCCTCTAGGTGTTACAAAGAACCTCTGAAAAGGATACCACTTTATTAAAACTATTTGTGTGTGCGTGTGTGTTATATTTCTTAGGAGCACTATAATTCAATTTTGCAGCAACTTCTGGGCCTTGTTAGCACCTCAAGTCAGTTTGTTGCAAGGTTTTGAGTGATGATAATTATACTGGAGTAGCTTTTTGAAAAAAATAGTTTTTTAAGATAAATATGTAACTTCTGTTTTTACTTCTAACTGATGGCATTCTCATAACATCTTTATTAATGGTTTCTCAATATTTTAAATAAACCTTTTATTTTGGAATAATTTTAGATTTCAAAAAAGTTGTGAAGATAGTACAGGAGTACCTATACACTCTTCACTGTTAACATTTTCATGACATGACATACTTGTCAGAAATTAAGACATTAACATGGATAAGTTAATATTAACAAAATTGCAAATTTATTTGGATTTTGCTAGTTTTTCCACTAATGTTTTTCTATTTTAGGATCCAAACCAGGATACCACCTCTCATTTAGTCTTCATCTTTTCAACATAAAAACAAAAACAGACAAAAAATGAGATAGAGACTAACCAAAAGTCTGATTGATCCAAGGTGTCATGGTCTATGTCAGTAACGAGAACCGGGACGATATATCTTATAATGTTTCATTCATATATGCATATTTTGAGGGCAGTGTCATCCCCTTGCAATATTGTGTAACTGGTACTGAAAATTTTCTATGGAGGTAGACAAGCTTTTGCTTATTCACATTTATTTGTCTCTCTTGTGAAGACACCTAAGATAATGTTTATATTATTAGCAGTCATTCTTTAAAGAATCAGAACTAGAAATTAGACAATCATTAAAGAGTGATTATTCAATGTGTGGTTTTATTGCTGTGTTTTTAACTATTAGGAAATCATTTGATGACTTTTGTTTAAAGATTTTAAGTTTTAGAATAGGTAAGAATAGAGCCTTTACTGAGAATTATTACATTTCTGTCCTTTTATAATAATTCATCTAATTCTAATATGTATGGCATAACTTGTTTTTATTATAAATTTGTAGGCTGAAGTATAGTCCCCTTACCTTTCAGATGCAGAGATTCAACTTGTAATTATCAAACTCTGAAGAAAACAGTTGACCTTTTCCTATATTGTAAAATGCTTGCTTGGGAAATTTATGTAAAATATTTCAAAAATGGATGAAAACTTGCTTAAAATTATTTAATAGATGTTTAAGAAGTGTATTTAGATGCAAGAGTGTGGCAGTTGGTGAGTGTATAGTGGGGTTATTTTCTTCTTTAACTGATGCAGGAATTTTATGAGCCTGGTGTTTACTTTTATCTAAAGACTGTTAGATCAAATTATACTATGGACATACTTCTCTTTTTAGTCGTTTAGAAATCAGTCACTCATTTCTAGATACTGGAGTGTAACTGGGTTGTTCATACTTAAGAATGTATATTATGTAGTAATTAATCTATACCAATATATACTCCTTCAATTGAACATACACTTAGAAATTGTACATAAATAAGGAAACTGTTGAGAACAAAATGTAATATTGGAAAGAATAGAATAATGTTTGCTAATATTTTATTTCTCTCAGCAACGTCCATATTACTGATAGATCATTTACATATAAGCACATTACATTGGCTTTGTTATGCCTCAGCAATGATTTTACTGCCTTTTGTTTCTGAAAGTTATTTAACTAAGGGCAGTTATGCATAATTTAAATGACATCAGGATGGGAGTGAGAACATATTTCTAATCATGGAGCTATTACATTAACTCAGTGATCTCTGGTATTTTACTTGTTCTCTTTGGGTCTCAGAATGCCTCATCTGTGAAAGGAAAAGTTTAGACTAAAAACCTGTAAGGAGTGTGTTGGCTTTACAGACGGATGATTTTATAATTCTTTCTTTTTTAATCATGAAATGTTGTTATTCAGTGTATCTCTGGCTGTGGAGATAACCTAGGCCAAATCACGGATTTCTGTAATAACCCCTTAGTCTGTGCGATCATCATGGGAGCCGAAGTCTAGACCAAAGGTGACAAGTACAAATGCTTGAAGTTATCTGCTAAGTACAGAACTGAGTGAAAAAGGAAAACATAGGACCCTGATGACCCAGAGAATCCATGCTCTTTCTAATGGTGCAGCTATTACTCAGCTGCTAGGGCCTGTAGCTCAGAGGAATGTCAGATCATCTGACCTTTCAAGGGATGCTACCTAAAAGGCTGTTTATGTGAACTCTCACAATCTTTAAATGTTAGCACATAATTCAACTTAAAGAAATTCACTCTGGACTAAATTAAATATTCAGTAGGCTGGAAGCCATCCTTTGTATGCTAGTCTGTAATTTCTGTTCTATTTCAGTAGACTTCAAACATTTTTGCTCATTCTAACTGTAAGCAACGCCTTTCTCATCAAAACCTAGTTCATGCACACACGGGTGTGTATGCATGTGTATATAAATATACATCTATTTATATATGAAACTGAAACCAAAACTTTATACAGTAATATGTATAGTACAATTATGGTTTTGATTTTATTCTATAGAACATTTTAAAATTCTGTTCTGTATATTTATATTTCATTTCTTTAAAAAAGTAATCAAACTCACATTCATAAAATCACTTGTGATTTGCCAATGGTTTGACTTATTTTGTAGAGATGGGGTCTCACTATGTTGCCCAGGCTGGTTTTGAGACTAGAAGACCACAAGATCCGCTTTCCAAAATGCTGAGATTACAGGTGTGAGCCACCACACCTGGCCAAGGTTTGACTTCTTGAAAAATCTAGATAACAGTATTCTTGATACTTGAATATGATTTCCCACATTACAGATCTGAAATCTGAAATATCTTAAAGGTGATTTTTTCATATTGATATCTTAAGAAACATTCCAAAACCACTGTATATTTATTGTTTGCTGAGGATTTGAGATTTCCATGTAACCCAAGTCATCAGTACACTGGGATATAGTGGTGTCTCTAAGAAGACAAGACTGAGCACAGGGGTAGGGGAGAAAAGACAGAGATATGCTATTTAGGAACCTAAATTTGAACATCACATTTTTCTCCTTTTAATTGCCTACAGATGGCATTTTTCGTGCTTATTTTCATGCACAGGGCTGTGTCCATAAGCATCCTTGTCTCCTCCAAATGTTTTAGTGTTTTTCTGGCAAATAAAATTAGATTTCATTAGATAATAAATATAGGTGACATTATAGATTGGATTCTGTCCATTTGATTTATATTATTACTAGACACTTTATTTGAAATCAATCAATGTTCTCTACATAATGTCAAGCTCATCAGTAAAGTTTCTTTCAGTTTTAACATCTTATAATTTTATAGTTGAAAACTCATGTATGGTGGTGGCTTTTATAATGTCACAAAGAAACCTGAAAAACCTTACCTTATACTTTTTATTCTTCATGTTAATTGGGTTTACATTTACTGACAAAAATTATTAAACATATATGAAAATAATCACTAAGGTATTTAGTGCTTTATGAATTAAATTCTTTTGAAAATGTTCATGGCATATTTTATAATTTTATAGATATCTGTGGAGAAATATCCTAAAATCATATATTTGTTAATGAATTATTGAATTAATACCATATTACACAAATGATTTACTGAATCATTTGTATCATTACAAATAAAATTTAAAAAATTTGGGTAGCCTTAGATTTGATCTTTAGTTTTTTTAAGACTTTCTTTAAAACACATTTGATCCTCAATTCCCAAATATTAATTAAGGGAATATTGTCATTCTTCAAAAGCTTGATAAGTAGGATGTTTTCTTGCCAATTTCTTATTAGGTAATTTAAAATATGCCCAGAGACTCTATTTTTTATTGATTTTGCTAGTGTGGTTAGGTGATGGTATAGCCTTCTATTAAGGTCGACTTGTTCCAGCATTTATTGAATACTCACCATGCAAAGTGAATTTCATACATTATTAGTTCTGAGAGCACTCACATGCGGGTTTTTTTGTTTTGTTTTGTTTTGTTTTGTTTTGTTTTGTTTTGTTTTGTTTTGTTTTTTGACAGAGTCTCGCTTTGCTACCCAGGCTGGAGTGCAGTAGCATGACCTTTGCTCGCTGCAACATTTGCCTCCTGGATTCAAGCAATTCTCTGCCTCGGCCCCCTGAGTAGCTGGGATTACAGGTGGCCGCCACCACACCCAGCTAATTTTTTTTTTTTTAATTTTCAATAGAGATAGGGTTTCACCATCTTGGCCAGGCTGGTCTTGAACTCCTGACCTCGTGATCCACCTGCCTCGACCTCCCAAAGTGCTGGGATTGTAGATGTGAGCCACTGTGCCTGGCCTTTTTATCATTTTCATTTTTCTAGTGTGGAAGCTAGAGTTAATAACAGTGTTGCAAAGTTACTGGCAGAGCCCGTGTTCTTAACTGCTTTCTTACTCTGTCTCCATATTTAGTGTAACAAAGATCTACTCACAATCTGCTGATAATTATTATATCACCATACTTCCTAGAATATAGTGGCAATGGTTATATTCATAAGCATGGTTACTATTCATTCAATACACAGTGGTAAAGATGTGCCTGCTGGGTTGTGAAAATATTGCAGTTTTTTTTATAAATCTAAAATAGTTGTTGCTCATACTGCTCCCTCCCTACCACTCAAAGTCTCTCCCTGGTGCCATTATAAGGTCTATGATTAAAAACTAGAAGACTCTTGATTGCCTGGTATTAGCAGGAACCAACAGCAGCATGCCCCAGTGCTCAGGCCCAGGTTGTTTCTGAATGGGCTGGTTTGGTCAACTGATTGTTACATAGTTTGAAATCATCCCTGAATATCAATGTTTAACTTGAGGAGACAGGTAAAAAGATTTGTCAACTAACACTGCTTAATCTGCTGAAGTAAAAACACACAGTGTGAAGATGAACAAGGATTCACTTAGAGATTTTTTTCTCTGTTCTTCAGAGAATTAAGAGTGAACATGGAAATTCAGTCATGTCAATGAAGGTGATGCAGGGCAGTCGAGCTTCAAAACTGGGACTTAGCCTGGAAGGGTTCTTGGCTTCACCCAGAAAAGACCTCAAGAGTGGCCCACTGGTAAAAGAAAGCAATTTTATTAATTGTTCAGTAGAGATATTTCTCCTTGCATAGCAGTACTAACCCATAAACAGTGTCCCCAGAGTGGCAGTGTATGGGCTATTGATAGCTCTCTTGATACCCACTCGTAGTTAGTTACATGCAGATTAAGAGACAGGTCATTTAGAACTTTCTAGAAAAGAGAAAAGGAGTTTCTGGAACTATAAAACGTAACTTCAGCATTGTTGCCATGGTGCATTGCTATGGCATTTGTAAAGTGTCACGGTGCTGGTGGGAGGTGGGAATGTCTTTATGTTAATGAGCAGCTAGGGCAAATAGAGGTTGCTTGTCACCAACTCCTGGTTTCAGCTGGCTTCTTCATTGACCAGATCCTGCTCCAATTAGCATACTCAGAACCAGAAAAAAGTAATGTCAATCTCCTACCTCAAGTGGGCCTTGATGAATTCTAAAGAGCTCAAACCATTATCCATTTTCAAGCCTGGCAAAATACAATTAGAATCTTAAACCCTTTGTTCCTGAGAAAGTACTTTAAAAAGGGGTGAGTGGCAATGTGTAAATTTTTGGTATACAATCTTGGTTTCCAAGTGAGACAGGAAACAAGGACACTTCACCAAATCCTATCCACTCATGGCCTACTTAGAAAGGTTGACTGAGTCTCTCTAAACTTAGAGGCTCTGTTTACTTTTACATGTGTTTCTTCTCTGGGAAGGCAAATTATCCTCATTTTGATGTATTTTCATTTTTTACAATAGTAGCTCTTATCTTTTGGCATTATCTACAAGAACATAATTGATAACAACAAAGTTATATTTTGTTATCTGCCACAGGTTGTTAAAAGAACAGAATGTCAGTCACTGAAGTGGGCAAAGTGCTTGCTTATTTGAGAATACTTTAAAATTTCTACACCAAGTATTAAGTCCCTTCATACTGTGAGACTTACAAACATTCAGTGGAATGTGAAGATTTCTGAGTCTATATGGATATAATAATATATACTTATTTCTTCAGAAATTGTTTAAAATACAGAATGAATTTACCAATTTTTATAAAAGAATGTACCCATACTGGCAGTAGATGAAACATGTTATATAATTTTCATAGGAGTTTACTTTAGCAATATGAAAAAACTGCCAGGTAATAAGAATAAAAATACCAAACTTTTTGATGAATAAATATGTTTAAATTATAGATTTAGGATGAGTTTCTTCATCCTCTGTTTGCTGGTAATGATAGTGCTAAGTCTAAAGAGATACTAAGGAAAGTAGAAAGTGTTTTTCAAGTAAAGACCCTTGATTTTAGAAAAGGACTCAAAAATGTATGGCCCTATATTCAAATACTGTAGATAGATCAAATACGATTGAGATTATCCTTTACTTTGCTTCTTAAACTGTACCTACTTCTCAGTAACAAACTGTAAATATATTCACTTTCTTGATACACAGCAATAATTGCTGACCTGAGCAAAGAAGTAGGTATGTCAGTGTTTTCTATTCATTTCTTTTTTTAAATATTATTGCTACTCTTATATAATTCTCTCCTTAAAGCTTGGCCAGCTTTTAGTTACAGTTCTTTAAGCAAATTTTTATTTTTATTTTTTATTTTTTTTTTAGATGGAATTTCACTCTTCTTACCCAGGCTGGAGTGCAGTGGCTCGATCTTGGTTCACCGCAACCTGTGCCTGCTGGGTTCAAGTAATTCTCCTGCCTCAGCCTCCCCAGTAGCTGGAACTACAGGCGTGCGGCACCACGCCCAGCTAATTTTTTTGTATTTTTAGTAGAGGCGGGGTTTCACCATGTTGACCAGGATGGTCTCGATCTCTTGACCACGTGAGCCACCCTCCTTGGCCTCCCAAAGTGCTGGGATTACAGGTGTGAGCCACCGCACCTGGCCAGCAAATTTTTAGAACAGTCAATAATAAATAGAAAAATATTTAAAAGTAGTGTATAATTTTTACTACTAGCCAAAGGTAACTTTTTCACTTTATTTGAATCAGGGTTGTTTTAGAGATAAATTGGAATATGTATAGAGAAATAACAAGTCAGTTATTTTAGGATGTTTGTGTTCTTTCTGGATGACAGTAACTTCAGTTTTAAGGGTCAAATGTTACAATTAGCCCTCAAGTTTTGTGCTTGTTCTTTGGTTGTCCTGGAACTACCTTTTATTAGCTGAACTGGAAATAAATTAGGCCTTTATTTATTTAATAAATCCTAAATAATAAATTCTAAAATAAATCCATGAAAAAAAAAGCATGTTCTTTTCATGGATTGATTGTAATGTATCATTGTGAAGGCATTTTACTTGGCGTTGGCTAAGAGGTGAGTAAGGAACCAGGGAAGAGAGGCTGATATAAACCACTACATGACTACCATCCTGTCTGCTTTTAGTTAGATTTCACAAATTTGATTTTGATTCATCAAATGGAGTTTAAATGCATGATACCTGAGTGCTGAAAACATTGAGACATGGTGGTATTAAAAACAAACTGTCCTCTCTTACTGTCTTTTCATGCATGTACACACACACACACACACACACACACACACACACACACGCACAGTAATATATCTGTTTGGTTTTGTTTCATATTATAAAGCCAAGTTGCCATTCTAGAAGAGCATATTGACCTATTTTCCACATATTTCCAAGTTGCCTAAATCTGTATGTTTCTTATTTATTTATTTAATTTATTTAGAGAGGCTCCTCCAGGCTGTAGTGCAGTGGGGTGAATACTGCTCACTGCAGCCTCTGTCTCCTGGGCTCAAGTGATCCTCCTGTTGCAGTCTCCCAAAAAGCTGGGGATACATGTGTGTGTCACTACACTCAGCTAATGTTTTGGTTTTCATTTTTTGTAGAGATGGGGTATGGCCATGACCTTAAATTTCTGGGCTTAAGCAATCCTGCCTTGACCTGTTAAAGTGGTGAGACTGCCTGTGTGAGCCACTATGCCCGGTCCCCTTATTCTTTAAAAGAGACACTTGTTAGAATAATCCTTTTGAAACACAAATTCCAATGTGCCCTTCCATTATTAAGAATTGGAAGTGGCTCTCTGTGGTCTGTTACATCAACTAAAATCTCAGACTGGGTTGTCAGACCCCTCTTTACCTCTGGTCTTTCTATTTATGGAAATATTTCCGCTATTTTTTTCATTGTCTGCAAGAGTCAGGAAGGCCTACTTTCTTTCCTTCAGAACATCTTATAATTTAGGAGCTAAACATGTCATGGCTAAAGTAGATAGGGTGGGACCCTGTATCAATTAAAGTAAAATTCAAATCTGGTAAGCTTATTATATTTCATGGGTACATATTTGTTTTACCTTGACTTTAGGTGATCAATTTGCAAATTAATTAATTTAACAAATGCTTATAGAGCACGTACTATACACAGAAACATTTCCAGAGACCAAGGGATACAATGCTGAGTAAAAATAGTCAAGACTCTGACTTTCTGGAGTTTGTATTTTATCCTCAGGGACTAAAATTATATAATTCCTCAAAAAATGTGCAACTGTAACTCTCATAAACATGGTAAACAATGACTGAGGGGATGTGGCCTATTCAGGAAAATCAGATCAAAACTTCCCTGCAAGAAATTGAAGAATTGATCAAAGTTAACTAAATGACAAGAGGAGAAACGTATATGCTAGACAGAGAAAATGCAATTCATTGAAATGTTATTGAAAGAATGAGATATTACACAGGATATTCTATAACATTTATTTGTCATTATTACTAGAAAAACATCTTCAAGCAAATAGTCCTGTATTCCTACTTAACAACTACTCTAAATATGAAGTTCAAGACATCCCAACATTTTTTAAGAAGTAAGGGATCCGCACGCTGGGTTTGAATAGCTTGTCGTAGTTTTCCTAAAATGTTTGGTGGAATAGAAATTATTTGACTGTAACAAATACAGAAAAGCCCAAAGAAGTAAGTGACAAAGTGTGGATTACGTTAATTTTACATGCATAGGGTGTAGAACATTCCTGAGTTCAGTGGTGAAAAGCTGAAGACGAAATAAGGTTTTAGACAACAGCTCCACTCCCATTCCACTTTGATGAGAGGAAGAACATTTCCACTGCTTTCTTGTGTTGATTAAGACTGACAGGAGTTGAGTGGACTTCAATGCACAGAGTAAAAGGGTGTTTGCAAACCTATCATCTCTGAGTCAGACAGGTCTGGATTTGAATCCTGATGCTACTATGGAGTGACTTCCCCCTTGGAAAATAGAAACAACAATAAGAATATTAATTAATATTTTTATGAGTACCCAGCATAATACCTTGAACATAGCCATTTCTACCACTATTTTGTGTTTTTCTTAACCCTCATTCCTTCCTTTCTCATTGCTAACATGAATTTTAAAATTTAGTGTGCCTAAAGCAGGGAAGGACAGAACTTGGCAGATGCCTGATTATTTTAGTATTTTAGTCCTCTTTGCCAGCTCTCAATACTGTTTCTTCTTTTTGGTTACTCAAGTTTACTAAGAAGACTTGACAAAAAGTTTTATAAATTCAAAGTGTACAATGTGATGTTCTGATAAATGTAGACATTGTAAAGTGATTCACACAGTTAAGCTAATTAACACTTCATACAGCTTTTTGTATGTGTGATGGAAATATGGAAAACCTACTCTCTTAAAAATATCAACTGTATAATACATTATTATTATAATTGTAATCACAGTCACTATGCTGTGCATTAGGGTTCCAGAACTTTTGCACCCTTTGAACAGCATTTCCTCATTTCCCCCACCCCCATATCCCTGGAAATCTACTCTATGTTTCTGTGGGTTCGACTTTTTAAAATTCGGCATATAAATAATATCATGCTGTATTTGTCTTCCTGTGTCTGGCTTGTTTCTCTTAGCATAATGTCTTCCAGATTCATCCGTGCTTCTTCTTTTAAAAGAAAAATGAAAACTCGACTTTTATAGTCAGATGAACTTAGGTTAAAATGCTGGCTGTTTCGCTAACTGGCTGTGAGACCGTTAGCCAGTTGTTTCATTTCACTTGCTGCTTCATCGTCTATTAAATATGGATAATAAGAACTGCCTCATCAAGTTGTTGTTCTCTTAGCATAGGACCTGGCATATAATCAATGCATGATGAATGCACGGTCTTTTTTTTTCTGTATACTGGAAAAAAATCAAACTTGAAGTTAAGCTTTAGCAAATATCACTGTTTTCTACCAACTACCAATGATTGCTTTGATGCATGGTTAAGGCCTGTGCATTTATGTAAATGTAGGATATGATGAACATATAAGAGAAATTGCTGGTGATGTGGAGCTAATGTCAGTGCAGGGGTGTGGAGAAGGACCTTGGACACAGGGGAAAGGCTGCTTGGCTCACCAGAGGGAAGATACTAGTAGGTTCTCTGACTTGGTAGAAGAGGGTCTCTTGCTGTGCTAGCATCATGTCCTCTACACTAATAAATAGCCACTAATCAAGTGTATGGATGAATATTTTCACCAAGACTTCAGCTCAGGATATACAGAGCATCTCATGGACTTACTTTCTCATTTAGGACGATAAAATAACTTGCTTGCTGAAGGAGCCATAAATAAAAGTGAGTGTTAGATATCCTTTCAGATCCCAGTTCACAATCCTCTATGACATTTGGGGCCACATAAAAATGACATGTATCTTTCACAGTAGTGGCAGGCTATATAAGTGAAGCATTTTTAGAAGACTACATGAACCTCTGAAATTTTTACTGATTCAAGATTCAATTTATGTTTTTCAAAACCTCCAGTGGCTCTTTTTATTGACATGTTTAAAAATATATTGTTATCGTTAGGAAGTATTTCTTTTTTCAGGCTCATTACATTGCCTCCAGTTATTGCACTGAGAACTAGGTGTTTGATTCTTACTGATGTTTACTGGGATTATCATAAATATGACCTATAAAACAGAGTAACTATAAATGGAGTCAAAACAATAAGGTGTACATATTATTTTGGGCAAAGTCAGATTGGAATTGTAAGGCAGTTACTGAAACATGATATTTATCATTTTCACTATTTAGAATTTATGCCATTTATATCATTTTAAAATGAACTTGTAAATAAGAATATATGTTCTGGTTGTATATAGATTATTTCTAGCTTGTTGTAAAAAAAACAAAACTAAAAAACAAACAAAAAAACTGATGTAGTTGTTTGTCTTTAGCCAAAAATAGTTTTAGAATGTTCTTGTCAATCAAAAACTAGTATGGTTCCTATGCAAACTAAGCCATATTTTTTGGTTGTGGACCATCCTTGTGGAAATAAAGCACGTGAAATTTTTTCCTGCAGTTTTCTAAGCTTATACAAATTTTATTTTACAGTAATAAAAATTTTGCAGATGAAATCTTTCAGAACATTCTGTCATTTTTATTTCTATAGTGTGTCACATGTCACACCTTAAGAAGCTCTTTGGCACACATTTCCTATTGATTTTGAAAGTCATTCCCTGCATGTTGAGAGTGAAAGAAAGATTAGAATTTATATGAGGACACCTGAGGTCTGAGGTTACCTCTGCAACTAACCAGTTTCATAATCTTGACTAAATATTTTCAACCCCCGGGATGACACAGGTCAGAGAATAGACCCCATAACTCCAAACTCAGACTGCGTCCTTTTAAATCATTTTCTTCCCTTTAGTTAAAAATAAAAAACAATGAAAGCTATATACAGGTTAGTATTCTTGCGAAATTCTACATGGATTTATTAAACCATGGTTGGGGGATATAAAAAAAAAAACCAGGCAATGATAACCAGAGTATATTGTAGATTCCCTAAGATCCAATCTCATCATATTCATTTAATATTTGGTAGGACTACTAAAAGATAAATTAAGGACTACTCTGTGCCATAAGTTGATATCAGTGAGTCGTTTTACAAAGGGTCTCATGATATCTTTGTTACATAGAAAGAACTGTCCTCAAACTCAGAAAAAAGAGTTGTTTTGGATTATTGCTCACAGTTTATCAAACATAGAATCTTTCCAAATAATGATGCATTCAGGACTGAGTTTTGGCATGTTCTTGATTTTGTTGTGGAAGTACTTTCTCTTGTTTAAAAACAATTTTCAATCTGAGTATCTTGATTTTCAAGATAAATATAATCCATTGTCTTCAAAAGGTATTTGTAAGATAATTAGATCATCATAATTTTTTTTCTTCACATTCTTGCAGAGATATTTTATGGCTAAACTCACAGCAACCAGTGAATCATTTTCGAAAGTTGGTAATCTCTTATTATGTTTCAAAGCAATATGAAATAAGTTACTAACACATACAGACATAATCATTGTCTTTCATTCCTGCAGTTCTGGTTGGGTGTTTAATTTTCTCTAATTCTCTATACCACAATCAATCATCATACTTGAAATAATAATCTCAATGATATTACAACTTGGTATATAATTACCAATGGAAAAAAAACACACTCAGATTATATCAACTAATAGTAGTCTTTCATTGTATGAGATTGGATATAGGAAATTTTCTAGCAAGTCATATAGTAGGAATTCAGCAAATGTTCTACTTAAGTCTAACTGCTAACACTTTCTCTAGTTACGTTGCAGTAAATTCTGTTTTGTCCCTTTTCCACATTTGAAAAAAATTACTTAAATCCATAGAAGGAATACTAACTAAATTCACAGATAATACACAATCAAGAGGATTAATAAACATATTGAACTTTAGAATCAAATGTTTAAAATCAAGTTTGTTTAATGCTTGTGTGGAAAGGACCAGATGTGTAGGCAGGACTGCATCTATGATTTTGTATGTTCTCCTTGCAAACTCTCACTCGGGATGATATTTGCCAATATATTCTGTGCTTGCATTCACGAGGGTGTCCATAAATGTATAGTGTTTTTTTGCTTGTCACAAGATCTTAGTCTGAAACAGTGGGGAGAAATCATGATCAAATTTAACAGAGAAGGATTTTAAAAACTAAAGTAATATTTTAAAAATTTAGTTCTGTAACTGTAGAATGGGCAAATATTTTTAAACAAAACTAGGTATTAAAGAACTTTAAGGATTGTTTTATTAATATTTAATGAAGATATGAGACACTGGAATAGTAATACAGGAATTCAGAGAGAGGAAAAAAGGTAATAATAAAACTGAAATTGCAACTTAGGTTCAATCTGAGAGGCAATTCTATTGCCTGAATGGGGACAAGACTAGGCAGATGTAAATAAGAGAACTAGAATTTGTGACTAAGGACTATGTTTTAGATCCCACGTTAGTTATTTCGCATATGGTATTTCACGTAGGTCTTGCAACAGCCTAGATTCCAGCCTTCCTAGCTCACATTAGCCAGAGTACCTATACTCTCTCCAGTTTAATAGGATGATAATCTGAAGCATTGCAGGTTAGATTGGGATTAGAAGGAAGGAATATAACAAAAACTCTCATAATTTCTTATGAATTTTCTTGAATACAAGAAAGATGCCTAAACACAGCAGAAGCAGCTGCAGCGTATCTTTTTCTTTATTTCCACGTTCCAGTAAGGGGAAAGCATGAGAGGGACACTCTGCATATAGGGAGCATGGTATTAGCATTGAGGATGAAGTCAAATGTTTGCTGTTCACTGCCCCTTTTTTATGCAAGTTTATATTGCCAATTTGAGAGGATTTATGTTAATCTCTGTGCATTCTTTCAAGGGAACCTTTTAAATATCTAGTGTTTATTAATTTACTGAGCAAATTCAGCATTCGCAAGGTGATATTCTTATTTATGGGAAGGCAAAGTTGATTTTCTCATTCAGAACATTTTCTCTGCTCCAAATTTTTCATATTCTAGCAAGCTCTTTCATCTCAGGTGTCATATAAGATTTGTTTCAAAAGAATTGACCATTGTTAAAAATAACTCAGTTTTGAATAACATTCTTTTGGACCTGTCAGCTTAGGCTGCCATGACAAAATAACATAAACTGTATGGCTTAAACAACGGGAATTTATTTCTGTGTTCTGAAACAAGAAAGTTCCAAATCAAGGTGCTGGCCAATTTGGTTCCCAGTGAGGGTCAGCTTCCTGGCTTACAGAGGAAAGCCTGCTTACTCTATTCTCACATAGTGGGGGCGGGGCGGGAGGAGAGAGAGAGATCTGATCTCTCTTCTTCAGGGACATTCATTCCATCATGGGAGGAGGGGGCCCTCCCACATCGCTTCATCTAAACCTAATTACTTCCCAAAGGTCACACCTCCAAATGCGATCACTTTGGGGTTAGGGCTTCAACATATGAATTTTGGCGGGACACAAACATTTAGTCCACAATAGGTCCTGTCTATAAAATCAGTAAGTTCCTAGTTTTTCCAAAGTATAGACACAATCTTCTAGATAATCTATCAAGGTTTATTTATTTATTTATTTTTTAATGTTTGAGTTTCTCATGAGGCGGAGTAAGATTTCAGTTTTAGTTTATTAAATACAGTCCTAACCATTGTCACTTTTATGTTTTCATCTTGAAATATTAATTTAAAAAGACTGTTTCCATGGACAGAAATTATATTTCAGCTAAGTCATATTCTTTGAATATAAACATCAAAATTTTCATCTGTACCATACTGAGATTCAGAGAATGCTGAAATGGATCTGCAATTTAAATGGAATGAAATAGAATTGTCTCAACTCGTATTATTTTTTTTGCTACTTCAAAACATACAGAAAACATGTTTTGAAGTCCAAAGAGAAACTTGAGTAAACAGCTCACCTGTTCTCCAATTACCAGTAAGAGCTTTTAGTGCCATTTATACCAAGATCATTTTCATTGTTTTGTTTTTGTACCATGCTATCCAGATGAAAACGTTAAGCAATTTACAAAACTATTGACTATCTGGAGGTCTGTATACCCTGTAATTTAATTCATCCAGTTGACTTTTTGGGGTGCAGTGTTGCACCTACTAACCAGGAGCCCATGTGAACTTTTATGTTGAAAATATTTGTGATCACAATCCTTCAGCTCAAAGCCATTTTTTCTCTGCTTTCCAGTATACATCTCTGGCACTGACTTCATTTGCTTTCAGAATTAAACAGATGCAATGCTATTTCCTGAGACGAACACTGGTATAGCCTGTAGATACTCATTTATACTACCATCAATTAAAAAAGGAGACCAAGGCTCTATCTTCCATTTTCTCGAGAGCTTCATTTAAGACTGTTAATGGCAAAGCCTGTATACTTTTGTTGAATTCAGGTAAAAGGAACCTCCCGCTGAGCAGATAAATTACAAAAACCCTCTTCCTCTTGGTTGACTAGCCTATTGCACATCTTGGAAACTGGACACTGGCTGGATTTCTACCCTCACTAATCCTCAACTAGCTCTCTTCAGGGCTGAACCTACAAAATCATATGTGGCAGCCTTGCTTACTTGCCTGGTCCTTTCCCCAAAAGCATTAAACAACTTTCTTTTCAGCTCTAAATTGTCTGAGAGTTCTTATAAATAACTAGCAGACCCAACTGCTACCTGAAAAAAAAAAGTCTTCTATGGTATGTTTATTTTAGAAGATTCTCCACTGTTCTTTTCTACTACATTATAGACTAGCCTTTATAGAACCAGATGTGACACTGGACCCTGGGTGTTTACTGAAAATTGCTATGACACACAACAATAATATTTCTTAATTTCTTGAAATCTGTTGAAGACAAGTATTGCTTATGAATAACATTTTCTTAAACAACCAAAAAAAAATTTCAGGTCTCAGAAAAAAGAAATATCTGTCTCTTCTAATGTATTGATATGTTATCTTTTAGTAAAAGGAAGTTTTCCGTAGGAAGTAGGAAGTAATTATAAATTGAAATTCTAGTTGTAAGTAATTTCCAGTTTGTTGATTGTTTGATATAGTTTTCTCAAAGTTTGTATAGCTTTGAATCTGAATATATACTTGCATATATCTATATAATACATATATACTTTTTTCTCCCTCTTTATATTTTATTTATTTTTTTGTGAGGGTTCATTCCTGCATTTCAGGATTTTCTTTTTTTTTATTGTACTTTAGGTTCTGGGGTACATATGCAGATCATGCAGGATTGTTGCATAGGCACATACATGGCAATGTGGTTTGCTGCCTCTATCCCCTCATCACCTATATCTGGTTTTTCTTCCCATGTTATCCCTCCCTAACCTCCCCACCTCCTGCTGTCCCTTCCCTAGCCCCCCCAACAGACCCCAGTGTATAATGCTCCCTTCCCTGGGTCCATGTGTTCTCATCATTCAACACCTGCCTAAAAGTGAGAATATGCGATATTTGATTTTCTGCTCTGTGTCAGTTTGCTGAGAATGATGGTTTCCAGATTCACCCATGTCCCTACAAAGGACACGAACTCATCATTTTTTATGGCTGAAGAGTATTTTATCATATATATGTGGTACATTTTCCTTGCCTAGTCTATCATTGATGGGCATTTGGTTTGGTTCCAGATCTTTGCTATTGTAAACAGTGCTGCAATGAAAATACGTGTGCATGTATCTTTATAATAGAACGATTTATAATCCTTAGAGTGTATACCCAGTAATGGGATTGCTGGGTCAAATGGAATTTTTATTTCTAGGTCCTTGAGGAATTGCCACACTGTCTTCCACAATGGTTGAACTAATTTACACTCCCATCAACAGTGTAAAAGTGTTCCTATTTCTCCACATCCTCTCCAGCATCTGTTGTCTCCAGATTTTTTAATGACTGCCATTCTAACTGGCATGAGGTGGTATCTCAATGTGGTTTTGATTTGCATTTCTCTAAGGACCAGTGATGATGAGCATCTTTTCATATGTTTGTTGGCCTCATATATGTCTTCTTTTGAAAAGTGTCTGTTCATTTCCTTCGCCCAATTTTGAATGTTTTTTTTTTTGTCCTTGTAAATCTGTTTTAGTTGCTTCAAGTGATCATGACTAATACAATTAATTAAACTTGCACTGATGTGATGAAAATATATATGGACTGTGTTTCAGAAGATCTGGGTTCAAATAATTTACCCTGTCATTGGCTCTCTTTGTGACTTTGGGCAACTCTTTAGCAGTTCTGGTTGTTCACTTTCTCATACAAAACAAAGGGTTTGATTACATATAGTTGCATTTCCTATGGTCTCTTTTTATTCTCAAATATGGATTTTAATATATCATTACATTTCAATCCATTAAATAATTAGTAAAAGAAATATGAACCATATCTGATTATTAGTTTATTGACAATTTGAAATTATTTGGCATCCCTTGAAATAACATGCTTTAATGTAGATACTTCTGAAAAATTATTTTGGAGCTCATGCTACTTGGAACCTCATAATATTTAGGAAATATTTCAAATTTGGGGCGGGGGAGGACATAGGCATTGGTCAGAGGTTTAGATTTTGTAGCACAAAGTGTAGGCTCTTTTTATTAGAAATTAGGCCTATTACCATCTTCAGGGTTTTTAAATTTTTTTGTGGTTACATAGTAGGTATATATATTTATGGGGTACATTAGATATTTTGATACAATCATGCAATGCATAATAATCCCATCACTGAAAACTGGGTATTCATCTCCTAAAGCATTTATTCTTTGTTTTACAAACAATCCAATTATACAGTCTTAGTTATTTTAAACGCACAGTTTTAAATTATTTTGACTTGGTCACCCTGTTGTACTGTCACATCAAGGTCTTGTTCTTTTTTCTATTATTTTTCGTACCCATTAAACATCTCCAACCCCCCCTACCCTTCCCCACCTACTGTTTTCAGCCTCTGGTAACAATCCTTCTATATTCTATCTCCATGAGTTCAATTGTTTTGATTTTTAGTTACAAATGAGAACATGTAATGTTTGTGTTTCTGTGCCTGGCTTATTTCGTTTAGCAAAATAACTTCCAGCTCCATCCATGTTGTAGAAAATACAGGATATCATTATTTTTTTATGTCTGAAGAATACTCCATTTTGCGTAAGTACCATTTTTTTTTAATCCATACATCTACTGATGAATTCTTAAGTTGATTCCAAGCCTTGGCTATTGTGAACAGTGATGCAACAAACATAAGAGTGCAAATATCTCTTTGATATACTGATTTCTTATCTCTTGGTGTGTACCCAGAAGTATTGCTGGATCATGTGGTAGCTCTAGTTTTAGCTTGTTGAGGAACTTCCAAACTGTTCTCCATGGTGGTTGTACTAATTTACATTCCTACCAACAGCATACACAGTTGCCTTATTTCCATGCCCTTTCCAGCAATTGTTATTGCTTGCCTTTGGACAAAAATCATTTCAACTAGAGAGAGATTATATTCCACTGTAATTTTGATTTGCATTTCTCTGATGATCAGTGATGAAGAGCACCTTTTTGCCTGTTTGCCATTTGTATGGATTCTTTTGAGAAATATCTATTCCAATATTTTGCCCATTTTTAATTGAATTATTATCATATTTCCTATAGAGTTGTTTGAGCTCACTTTATGTTCTGCTTATCAATTCTTTGTCAGATGGGTGGTTTGTAAATATTTTCTCCCATTCCATGGGTTGTCATCTCACTTTGCTGATAGTTTCTTTTGCAGTGAAGTTTTTTAACTTCCTTTTTTCTTTGGCTGTCTATGCTTGTGGGATATTACTCAAGAAATTTTGGCCCAGGCCAATGTCCAGGAGAGTTTCCCAGTAGTTTCTTTGAGTAGTTTCATAGTTTGAGGTTTTAGATTTGTCTTTAATCCATTTTGATTGGATTTTTGTATATGATGAGAGATAGGGGTCTAGTTTAATTTATTCAGCATATAGATATTCAGTTTTCTCAGCACCATTTATTGAAGATACTGTCTTTTACCCAGTATATGTTCTTGGTACCTTGTTGAAAATGAGTTCACTGTAGATGTGTGGATTTGTTTTCTGGGGGTCTCTATTCTGTTTTTTGCTTTGTGTGTGTGTTTTTATGTTAGTATCATACTGTTTTGGTCACTATAACTCTGTAGTATAATCTGATGTCAGGTAATGTTTTTGGTAATTGTTTTTAAACAGGATAGCTTTGGCTGTTCTGGGTCTTTTGTGGTTCCATATAAATTTTAAAATTATTACTATTTTTCTATTCCTGTGAAGAATATCATTAGTATTCCGATAGGAACTGGCATTGAATATATAGATTGCTTTGGGTAGTAGGAACACCAATATTTATTCTTCCAGTGTCTGAACATGGAATATCTTTCCAGTTTTTTGTGTCCTCTTTAATTTCTTTCATCAGAATTTTACAGTTTTCGTTGTAGAGATATTTCACTTCTTAGGTGCAATTTAATTTTATGTATGGCTATTGTAAAATATATAATTATTTATTTATTTTTGGATGTTTGTTGTTGACAAACATCTTTCTGATATCTGTCTGTCTATCTGGTATAAGACAATGTCCCCTTTACTTTTCCTTCTGCTTTTCTCAAAGAGAGGGAGTCTTTCACCATAGCCGCCATAGCTGGGAATGTGCTGGATCTTCCCTGAAGTCAGCATGTCTCAGAACCCAAAGCACATGGCATACTAACTGGGTGTTACTGCTGGTTATTCAGGGTTTAAGGGCTCTGTAGTCAGCCCGTGATGAATCCTGCTCCGACTGTCCTCTTCTCTTCAAGGCAGTGAGTACCTTTTGGCCCAGGGTGTGTTTGGAAATCTCATCCAGGAGCTAGGGCCTGGAATAGGAGCCCTGTGACTCTGTGTAGTGCCCTATCCTACTGTGGCTGAGTTGCTATCTAAGAAGGAAGACAGTCCTCTTTATTCTTTTCTCTCCTCTTCTTAAGCAGAAGGAATGAGTCACTTTTGTTGCTGTGAGCTGCAATGCCTGCGGTTGGGAGAGGGCTGGTGCAGGCATTCCCAAAACTGCTCCTGGCTGATGTTTCCTTAAGTCACATGCCACCCTTGTCCCCTGCCTCTGAACCCAGCCCAACACTAGAAGTTGCTGGGTTCAGACTGTCTTTGTGTTCTAGACTGCCTTTCAAGTTTACCTAGGATGCCAGAGCATTCTGGCCTTTACTGGTGAGCTTTCCATAAAACTCAAGCTCCGACACTGGGGTGGGCATATCCTTTCTAGCTAGGTCTGGTCCAAGTGCTCCCTTCATGCAAAGGCACTGGCTGAAGCAAGCATGGCTTTGCCTTCCACTGTAACAGGGCGGCAGTGAGTTCAATGTACAGTTCCCAGTCACTGCTCTCTCTTCCCTAAGTACACAGATTTTCCGCATGGCACAGCCACTACAGTAGGGTGGAGAAGTGGTGTCCGTGATTCAAGCCCTCTTCAGTGCTTCTTTCCATGACATGAAGTTAAAACCAGGTACTGTGATTGCTCACCTCATTTTTGGTTCTTGTGAAGGTGCATTTCTATGTGGAAATCAAAAGTTTAAAGAACTGTTGTTTAAAATAATCTACTCCTTCAACAAAGCTGTGTAAAGGCTCTGAGGTTTCCTTTCTTTAAAGGTTGAAAGGGTATTAAGAAGTAAATTGGAATAATGACTCTGAGGTAGATTCTGTGTATAAACAATATGTGGCTGTGGAAATATAAAGAACATCGGGAAAAATTGTAAATGGGATCAGCCTCTACTTTTTTGTTTTATACATAAAAAATTTTTATACAAAACATACATTTTGTTACTAGACACTGCTGCTAATTCCATATGTAACTTCAAATATGGTTATTTGCATAACCATTATTTTAAGGAAAAGTTAATCATATACTCCTGGGAAATAGTCACTGTAGTTTTCTTTGAAACCTTTACCTAAATCCTTTTAACCAATAACATTAAGTATTCAGTATCTTTCCATTGTCCTTGTATATTCAATTTTGTAAGAAACTTTATTGCCTGCTTTATATTAATGAGACGTCTTGTATTCTCCATTATGACATCAGAGTAAAGTATGCAGTCTTCATTTGATAATTTAGTAATATTTTAGTTTTAGTTATTTTTGGACTACAGCACCCTAGAGTACAGATTAACATAAAACATTTCAGTGGCTTATGTTAGTAATTCACAATTCAGTGTATGCAGTGGCATAATGGATTGTAACAGTTCTTGGGCAACTAGTGTTCTGATGATCCACTTATATGCATATGTTTGATACTTTTGCTAAAATCCTAGCTGAACTTTTCCATTTCTCCATGTGTGATATATTAGAAGTTAACTGCATTAAAAAAGATTTAAAGAAATGTTGAGGCCAGGAATAACCTTGAAATATCAAATAGTAAGTTGGTGTAGTTATACATGTCATTGAGATGAGGTGAAATTTTTAGTCTCTATGTCTGCAGAAACTAGCCCATTCAGACTAATCTGATTACTGTTGCCTAAATGTGCAGAAAACATTCAACATTAGTACTTTCAGAAAAGAAACTGATTCTGCCATGTTTGATTGAATTTCTAATTCATCAAAATGTGACCTGGAAAAATCATACATAATTGAAATAAATACTGAATTTAACATTTGACATCTGAATTTATTTCAAGTATTTTTCCTCTGAATTTTGATAGTTTGATTTAGCTTATTCTCACACAGATTACAACATATTCTATGTTAAATACATAAATATGGCATAGTTGATACTATGGTTTGAATGTCCCTTCCAAAACTTGTGTTGAAATTTAATTGCCATTGCAGCAGTATTAAGTTAGAGACAGAGCCTTCAAAAGGTGATTATGTTTTAAGGACTCCTTTCTCACAAATAGATTAATACTGTTATTTCCATAGAGGGTTCCTTTTTATCAGCCTCATTTTTTCTCTCTGTTCAGTGTGCTGTCATTCCCTCTTACACTTGTCTCTGTGTGATCCCTTCCTCAAGGCCCTCACCAGATGTGGACTCTGAATCTTGGACTTCCTTGCCTCCAGGACTCTGAGCCAAATACATCTCTTTCCTTTATAAATAAGCCAGTCTGTGGCTCTGTGTTACAGCAGCAGAAAATAAACTAAGACAGTTGACCAGGTTGTGTGACTCTTCCTGCCCATGCTAGTGAATGTTATCAAACTGATAACACGACTGTCATGTACTTTTGAATCTCGTTGAGCTTTATATACATTATTTTGGTGTTTGTTTTTACCAAAAGTCTAGAATTTATTGGTCCCACAACTCTTTAGTGCAATGTTATTTGCTGAGGTGTTATTGGCTGATGGAAGTATTTTGAATTACTGATTTCAGAGTATCATTTTATCCGTATATAAAAATGAAAGGGAAAAATTGAAACCCTTCATATTTTAAAAGTGATGGACTTTTGGATAGCCATACACACTATAAAATTTAAATGTTGCGAAAGGGCATGCAGTTTACAGTAAGGTTCTTCTCTCCCAATGTCCATGCCTGTCACTCTTTCAATGACTTAATGATTTCTTGAATAGCTTTTCATACATATTCTTGAAGCAATTCTTTATGACTTCTGTCAGGAAAGAACTTTTTTTTAAACTTAGCCAGCATTATTCTGTTTATAGATTTTACTCTGGTCTTTGATATATTACTTTTAATTTGATAGAAATGTGATTTTCTTATATGTCTCATTCTATTAATTTTTTTTTTCCTGTTCCTAAGGCTTACTCAGTTCCTGCATAGTTTCAAACTAACAGTTTTTCAGCACTTTGTGTTGGGCGCTTCATGCTTATCAAATCATTTTGTGCTGTGCTTTCATGCTTATCATATCTTATAAATTGATGTAGAGAAATAAATCCATTTCCCTGTGTCCAACATCTCACATATGCCATTTAAGCCTATAATGGCATTCTTTTATTCAATGACCAGTTTTGGCCCATAAATGGAAAATGTATGCCCATTCTATGCCACTGAGCTTTGGCCTAGTTTCTCTTTTCTGCAGCACAATCTGCTTGCCTAGGGTCCTGACCACCTGCCTACCTCTCATAGGACTTCTTATCTGAGAGACTGGACATTGGCTTGGTTCTTAAGTTCACCTTCTTGCCACTGTGCTTTACCTATCGCGTTTGACCTCTTTAATCAGAATGCTCACGTGGAATAGTCAGAGTATGCAGAGTGGTAGGATGTTATCGTTATTAAAACTTCCTGCCTTCTGAGGGCCAGCCCTGTGAAACACATTGATATGGTTTGGTTCTGTATCCACACTCAAATCTCATGTTGAATTATGATCTTCAATGTTGGAGGAAGGACCTGGTGGGAGGTGGCTGAGATCATGGGGGCTGATTTCCCCCTTGCTCTTCTCATGATAGTGAGTAAGTTGTCATGAGATCTGGGTGTTTAAAAGGGTGTAGTACTTCCGCCTTCACTTTCTGTCTCCTGCCAGCATGTGAAAATGTGCTTGCTTCTCCTTTGCCCTTCTGCCATGAGTGGAAGTTTCCTCAGGCTTCCCCATCAGTGACTCCTGTATAGCCTGTGGAACTATGAGTCAATTAAACTTCTTCTTTTTATAAGTTATCCAGTCTCAGTTAGTTCTTTATAGCAGTGTGAAAACAGACTAATACATACATGTTTTATCACTTTGGATCAGGCCCTCTCTTACCCAGATCCACTCCACTTTCCACCCATCCCACTAAGGCCCAACATGTCTATTGGATATGGCTGCAGTTTCAAGGTTCATCTCTATATGATATGACTGCATTGCTTGGGTTGTTAACACATTTGCATTACCTTCTGGACAAATTATTACAAGAGTTATATGGTGATATAATCACTTTTTTTTTCATGTTAATCATCATTTTACAGGTTTGGAGAACCCAGAAAAACTGACACAGATGGGCTAGACAGTGAGCGATAATAGCAGTGATTGCAAATGCATATACATGACCCTAGTAAGCTGGCTTTGGAAAATTAAAGGACTCCAGTCCCACTCAGGAAGATTCTCATTGATAGGGCTGGGATAGAGCCTGAAATACCTGTACTTTTAAAAATTCCTTAGGTAATAAGTCTGTGCAGCTAGTGGGGAATTATTACCCCATGGAGCAAGAAATGAACTTTCTGTCATTGTTAATGATCAGGGATATGAGATATTTATGGGAAAGATCTTCCCTGAAAGAAAACAAAATAAAATTGTCGGGGAAAAAATGACTTTTAAATGTTGTATATAGAAACAAAAATAAAAGACCATCTCTTTTCCCTCAATCTCACCACCTTCTCTACCACCTAATCAAGGGAACCAATTCTAAATAGAACCAATTTTCTACCACCTAATCAAGAGAACCAAGTTTAATATTTGTTGATTTATTGCCTATATTGTATACCATAGCACATATGCTATAGCATTTAAAAATGTTGTAGTAAATAGGGTAATACAAATGTGAGAATTATCTATTCTTTGATAATTATAGCTTATACACCACCACAAAAAATTTTTAAGTGGTTCAGATGCTTTTTTTGTGAACAGGATTTAGACCTTAATTTTCTGGTCTACCAGGTTAAATTTTCAGAACCATCTCAGTTGAATTTTCATGAAATGAATTTAGCTAAATTTAGAAAAAAACTGAAATATTTTGGAAATGCTGTCATCACTGGTTCCTGACAAACAAACACAATAGCATCACCAGCCATCTCTCAAAACTTTGAGATTAGATCCTCTTTTTTATGCCTCAACTAATTTTTATTTCTCACCCTAGGGTAACATTTGATCAATTATTTCCACACATATTTTGATACCCACATTCTATACATCCCTCTAATCAGTATTCTGTTTTTAGTAGTTATTTGTTTTTCTTTATGTTTGTAAATGCTTGTAAACATTTTGTCAGATGTGCTAAGTTTTTCTGCTGTATTCTCATGAAACACTTTTTAGCAATTGTTTACTATATCCTCTCTAAGTATTAAGCCACATTTTAAAAATGTGTGCTTTTATAAGCTCGTGAATTTTATTTCTGTAAAAACTTATAAAACTGATATGCAAACTGTTGGAGCATATAGTTTGATACTCTGGAGAGAGGTCCTTGATATGCAAAGGTTAAGGCATGTGAATTGCTTTAGTTTTTGCAGTGATGGGGTTACAGGTTTTTCCCCTCAAAACAGAATCATGTATCTTTGAAATGGAGAAACAGGAGTGAGAATTTGGCTACCACATGGAATATGCACAGATGTAGTGTGTTTATTTAATAAAGATTTACTGACTTGGAAGAGATAATGAAATAAAACTCATGGTCCCTGAACTCAAAAAGCCTACAGGTTGGATGAAGGCACAAATGCATGGGATTTTCATTGAAACAGAGGTCTCTGAAAGTGATGATAAAAACAAAATATCACCCCACAAAGAAGCAGCAGAAAAATGCCATAGTGTCCTGTGATGTCCCAGAATGATCGAGGCAGGGTTCATAAAAGGCATGAGAATGAAGCTGGGATTTGAAGAGTGGGTGACAATTTTCCTGTCAGAGGTAGAAAATAATACATTCCAGTTAAGTGTTTGTAAACAAGGGACCTGGCTGGGAATATCTGAGTAAAGGGTTGATATACAGAAAATAATTGAGATAAAATTAGGGATACAATGAAACAAGTAACAGAAACTCAGCATAAAGAAGAAAATAGGGGTTGTTAGGTCATGAAAGATTGCAATTCCAGGGATAGAATTCAATTTAGATTTGGCTTATTAGGACCATGGTAATCCTGCAGATGTGACCAGGACCTGGTTTCTCTGTTACTGTGTCTTGACTCCGTTTCTCCAGGATTTGCTTCATTCCCAGGTTGTAAGCCTCATATCTTTCACTACCAAATGAAGAGTTGAGAGCATGTTGTTGATAAATTTCATGGAAGAGAAATAAAACCCTTCCTCCCAAAACCTCCAGAAAAGATCTCTAAATGGCTTACCTAGCTATCTCTGAACCAGTAATACCTATGGATAGAGAGGATAGGATGCATCAAATGGCCTCTGCCACTCAGTCTATTTTTATGCCTGGCATTATATCACACCCTCCTAAATGACCGAAAATGAGAAAGAAAGGAATTTATCAAGAAAAAATTAGGGTGCTCTTGATGGAGGAAAGAGGGAATAAATGGTGGAGGGACGACCACCAAATGCCTTGCATAGGTAGACAGTTTGGCCAGATGTATAATGTAGGGACCTAGGAAGCTTAAATGGTTTTCAGTGGAAACATGACCTAATGCAAGAAAAGTAATAGAACAAACATTACATGCAAGTACCAAGGATAATGCTAGGTGTCTTGCTGAGGGAAATTCTTGTACATAATACAATAGAAGACATACACAATAATATTTATTATAGCTCTATTCATAATGGCAAATCTGAAAACTACCTCAATTCCAATAAGACAATAGTGCATAAGTACTTTGCTGTATATTCACAAAATAATACCACAGGCAAAATGAATGAAGTATAAAAACATGAAACAATATGGATAAATCTTAATAATAAATTATTATATTAAAAAATGGATTCCCGAAGATTGTAAACATGATAGCCTTTTTGTAAATTTAAAACAACTAAGGTTTAAATACATAAAGTTTCTTAAAGAGGAATAGGAGTACAATAAAATTATACAAAAAGTATGAGACAGAAAATAATCAAGCAAATAGGTAGTATAGATCGCAATGTTTATGGTTTGGGAAATAAATTGAATTATGTAAGATGTTAGGCCAGGCTGAAATGGGGTTTTTGTGATATTATTTTATATATAGTGGTCATTGAAGTCTTCTCTTAGAAGACGGTATTTAAGCAGAGGATGGAGGGAAAGTGAAGGAGTGAGCCATGTTGGTGACAAAAGAGGAAATCTTCTGCACAGAGGGAATAGTAAATGGAAGTGCAATTGTGAATGCAGCAGAAGAATGCAGGAGCTTCAATGAAGCCAGTATTTCTGAAGTCGAGTGAGTATACGAAGTAATAGTAAGATATAAATTTAGAACATTAGAGGAGGTTCAGGTCATGAAGGGCTATCAAAGCCATTGTGAAGACCTGGCTGTGGTTTTTGATCAAAAGAGCGATATATTTTTAAAGGGTTACTATTGATGATTTGTAAAGAGAAGAATGGAAATATCAAGCTTAGAATTAAGGAGTTCAGAAATTAGTTAGAAGGCTTTACATTATCTAAGAGAGGGATGCAGGTACCTTGGAAGAGTATGATATTGTTATCTATTACTTTGGAAGAGGTTACTCCAAAACTTGATGGCGTATGATGACAATTATTGTATTGTGTATCACATGTTAATAGGTGAAGGATGTAGGCTGGTCTGTCCGCTGGGCAATTCTGCTTCATGAGGACCTAACTAAGTTTATTTGGAGGTATTCAGTTGATGGCCTGTCTATAAGATCCAAGATAGCTTCAAATACATGCCTGGTGCCTTGACAGGGGCATCTAGAAGGTAGTCTCAAGTGAGTCTCTCCATTAATATAGTCTCAGGACCTCCCAGCGTGATCTTTCCAGTATGGCATTCAAACTGTCTGCATGGCAGTTTGTGACTGCAAGAGCAAATATCCAGAAAGACCAGAAGTAGCCGTGTTAAGGCCTAGATCTAGAAACCGGCATATTCTTTCTCTCATACTGTATTGGTCAGAGCAGTCAGAGAGCTCACTCAAATTCCATGGTAAGGAATTGAAACGTCATTTCCTGATGGGAGAACTCTCAAAAAATTTGTGGCCCTATTTAACTGGCCATAGTATAAGAGGCATAGGTTGTAAGAAGTGGTTAAGTTCTAGTTGAATTTTAAGTCAATAGCCTGTAAGTTTGGCTCATGAATTAGAGGTAGCACTTGACAGTAAAGGAAGAATCAGACTAATTCTTCTAAGGAAGAATACAAACTAATTTTTGTATTTAAACAACTGGAGAAACTACTATTTACTGGGATAGGGAAAATTGTAGGAATGAAAATCCGACATTTCATTTTGTACATATTAGGTTTGAGTTCTTGTTCCATTCCCAATGTAGACATACAAGTAGGCTGTCAGATATATAAGTCAAGAGGTGAGGAAATAGGTTTGAGCAGAGATCTATTTGTGTATAGATGGCATTTAAATTAATAGGACTACATGAGTTTCATTTAGTGAGGAAAGCAGGTAGATGAGAGGAGAGATCTACTTACTGAGCCAAAGGAAAATTCAAATTTTAGTAATTACAGATTTGAGAAGGAGCTAATGAGAAAATAAAGAAATAATATGTCATGAAGTAAAAGAACCAAGGGAAAATGATATATAAGAAGCCTAGCGAAAATATTTGAAGATGTAGGGAATGATCAAATTTGTTATCCACTGCATGGTTGCTTAAGATGAAGACGGCAAATTGAATGTCATTTTGGAACCTTGAATTCATGGGTGACTTTTGTAATAGATATTTTGTTTGAGCCAAAGGATAACAAAATGCCCAGTGGAAGTGATTTCAAGACAAAATGTGAGGAGAGCAAGTGGAGAAAGCTAGTATGGACAAAATCCATAATGCATTTTTTAGTATGCCTCTTGTCTGCCAAAATGAAACACCACTATTCTCATTCTTGCCCTCTATTTCTGAACAAAGGCAAATGTAGGGCCCTGGGCATTTACATCAGATTAAGGTCAAATGCTAAAACTAATGTCTGTGACTTTAAGTATGTGCATTAAAAAAATGTTTACTAAAACTGTGTATGTTTCTGTTTGTCTCCCTCTCGCACTGTAAAATATCCAGAAAGTGTCATGACTGAATTCACATCCTTGCTTTAAGATGTTTTCTTACTCTTATTTCAAAATGGCTAGAGGAATGAATTCCAATGGTAAACCTATAAGGGAAAAAAAGTGAACTTAAAAGCCTTTGGACTTATACTTCTCAGCTGACCATAGTTCACACTATTATCTGTTGTCTTATTAACATTTCCTGCCTTGTATCTGAAGGAATTTGCATTTCAGATGCTAATTTTATTGTGGCAATGCTGAAACTTTCTCTTGGACTAATGTAGTAAAGCATTAGAAAGAGCACAGTGAACCTGGAGAACATTGAACCAGCATATAGGATGCCTGAGTTCCAGACCTGGCTCTGCTACTCAATGGGAAGATAAATGATAACAATGATAAATAAAAAGATAAATGATAAAAATAAAAACAATGGAGTTATCTATGTACTTTTTATTTTGCATTTGTGTAATAACTAAGCTAAAGTAAGTACTCAAAAAGTCTGCAGCCATGGAGAACAAATGTTTTCTTCAGTAAATAATGTCATGTCAACTGCATATGTAGAATTGACCTTAGTTTTTGGGCCTTAGTTTACATTATTACAAAAATGGTATTAAGGTTGATTTATATAATATATATGATATTTATATATCATATTTATATATATATTTATATGTGATATATAAATCAACTTTAATACCATTTTGCTATACTAAATGGTGTTTGATATATGTATATATGTATGTATATATGTACATATATATATCAAATACCATTTTAGTATAGCAAAAATAGTATAAATTAATGATATAGTTCTAAAAGTGAACAGTAAAACATTATAGAATATAGGATAAAACAAAATATCTTTATGATTTTGTAGTAGACAAATATAATTTTTAAAAAATACAGAGACTCTAACTGTAATGGAAAAATGTTAATAACCTCAAAAACATCAATTGGACCAAATGAAAACAAATTAAGGTTTAATTGAAAGCCTCATAAAGTGAATTAAAGTGCAAGGAACAAATAGGGAAAGAAATGTAAAACATTTATACTTGAGAAAGGATTTGTTTTGAGAATAATTTCAGCAAGTCAATAATAACAATAAAAGATAATCCTATACAAAAATGTGCAAAAGACATGAATAGCCAATTTATAAAACAGGATATTGGCTGGGCATTGTGGCTTATGCCTGTAAACTCAGCACGTTGGGAGGCTGAGGCAGTGTATCACTTGAGGCCAGGAGTTGGAGACCTGCCTGGCCAACATGGCAAAATCCTGTCTCTATCAAAAATACAAAAATTAGTCAGGCATGGTGGCGTGCAGCTGTAATCCCAGCTACATGGAAGGCTGAGGCATGAGAATCACTTGAATCCAAGAGGCAAAAGTTGCAGACAGTCAAGATTGTGCCATTGCACTCCAGCCTGGGCAACAGAGCAAGTCTATGTCTCAATAACAAAAACAACAACAACAGCAACAACAACAACAAAAAGAGGATATCCAGATTACTCACAAACCTATGAAATACTACTCAATTTCATTAGTCAAAGGGAAACACAAAACCACTTTACAATAGTTTTAAACTAAAATTATTAAAATAAAATAGATGATATTGAATATTGGTGAAGACTTGCAGCAACAAGAACTCTCATACACTCTTGGTAAAAATGTAAATTGACACAACTACTTTCATAACTGTGTTTGAGAATATACTAAAGCTGAAAACAATGCAAACATTAAAACCCAGAAATTCTATTTCTAGGTACACACCAAAGGAACTTGTTCACATACAGCAGTCTCCCTTTATTCATGTGTTTTCTTTCCACAGTTTCAGTTAACCCAGTTCAACCATGGTCTGAAAATAGGTGAGTATATTTTAATAAGATATTTTGAGAGAGAGAAATTATATTCATTTAACTTTTATTACAGTATATTTTTATAGCCTTTCTATTTTTATTTATTATTGTTAATCTCTTACTACACCTTATACATTAAACTTTATCAAAGGTATGTATGTTTAGGGAAAAAAATATTATGCATGGTTTCAGGCACCCTTTGGGGGTCTTGGAACATGGATAAATGAGGACTAATGTATTTATCACAAGACATATAAAAGAATGTTTATAATAGGATTATTCAATATAACCAAAAACTGGATGTAACCCTGATTACAAACCCAGACAAGTACACACACGTGCACGTGTGTGCATGCCCACACATGCACGTGCACACACACACATATGCACACATACATGAAAACTATAGGCCAATATCTCTGATGAACATAGATGAAAATAATCTTCAACAAAATAGTAGTAAACTGAATACAGCAGCACATCAAAAAGATGATTTATCATGACTGAGGGGATTAATCCCAGGGATGCAAGGTTTATTCAGCATACTCAAACCAGTAAACATGATATATCAGATAAACAAAATGAAGGACAAAACACCATATAATTATCTCAATAGATGCAGATGAAGCATTTGTGAAATCATATCCCTTTATGATAAAAACTAGCAAACTAAATATACAAGAAACACCTCAACATAATAAAGGTCATGTATGACAAACCAGAGCTACCATCATACCGAATGGGGAAAAGCTGAAAAAGCTTTCTCTCTAAGATCTAAAATAAGATAAATATGCTCACTTTTACCAGTTTTATTCAACATAGTCCTGGGAGTTCTAGTCAGAGCAATCAAGCAAGAGAACCAAATGTAAAAAAAAAATTCAAATTAGCAAGGAGAAAGTCAAATTATTCCTGTTTGGAAACACATTTATAGCCAGTTGACTTTAAACAAAGGTGCCAGGTACACACAATGGAGAAAGAAAAACTTGTGCAATAAATAATACTGGGAAAACTGGGTAAGATACAGAAGGCAAACTCTTAATCCCTCACCGTATACAAAGATCAATTCAAAGTGGAGTAAAGACTTAAATGTAAGACCCCCATACTACAAAACTATAAGCATAGAGGACATGAATGCGTGACATTGGTCTAGGCAAAGTTTTTTTTGGATAAAGCCTCAAAAGCACAGGCAACAAAAGCAAAGACAAACTAAAAAGCTTCTGCACAACAAAGGATACAATCATCGGAGTGAAGAGATAACCTATGGACTGGGGAATATATTTATAAACTATACGTCTAATAAAGGGATAATATCCAAAATATATAAAGGACTCAAAGAACTCAGTAACAACAAGAACAGAAACAACCTGAATAAAAACTGCGCAGCAGTTCCTGAGTAGATATACCTCATAAGAAGATATGCAGGTGACAAACAGGTATGTGAAAAAATGTTCTATATTACTAATCATCAGGGAAGTGCAAATTAAAACTGCAGTGCGACATCACTTCATTCCAGTTAGAATGGCCACTATCAAAAAAATTAAAGGTAACAAGTGTTCGTGAGAGTGTGGAGAAAAGGAAACTCTTATATACTGCTGGTGGAAGTGTAAATTAGTATAGCCAGTTGAAATCCTAAATAGAACAAGAAGTCTAAGCCTGTATGGGTCAGAAGAGACTCCTGCCTAGCTGCTTGAGCTGGAACAGTGGTCTTTTCCTTGAGTGGGACAGTTTGAGACTCAAACTGATATCAGATCTTCTTAAGTTTCTAGCCTCCTGGCTTTCAGACTGAAATTTACAGCATTGGCTCTCCTGGCTCACAGGTCTTAGCACTCTGACTGGAAGTCTACCTTGGCACTCCTGGGTCTCTAGCTTGCCAACTGCAGATCTTGAGACTTCTCTGCCTCCATAATTGTATGAACCAATTCCCTGTAATTCCCTATATGCTCTCTCTCTCTCTACATATATATATATATATTCTATATATATGTATATATATATATATACATACACACATACATATACACACATATATATATATCTTTATCTCTCTCTTACATATAAATATATGTCTACACACACACACACACACATATGTATGTATGTTTATAACATCCATTTTTTCTGTTTCTTTGGAGAACCCTAAACAAATACCGTTTTTAAATGATTTTGTTTTCCAATGCTAAAAGATTCTTTTTTTAAGCATGGGTGAATTCCAGGAAATACTTTAAAATATGTGAATAATTGCATATTCTTATGAGTTTATACTAATATGATTCACATGTAAATATATATAATTATATTGCCAAACAAAATCAATGTATGTTCTAAGGATATGGCAAATGCTGTAGACTCAGAAAAATGTAGAAAGTAGAGAGAAAATTTTATTAAGCTCTAGAGAATGATCTTGGCTCACCCGTCATGTTCACAGACAATAATTTGATTCGTATATTGGTTCAGTTTTGAGGAAACCGAATGGGGCAAAGAAATAATACCAATGTTCATTGGGTGGATTTCTTCTTTTTTTGTAACATGGGTACCTTCCTGATATTTTCAGGAAACACCATTTCACAAACGCTACCATCTGGGAGTTTGGCAAATCTTTTTGCACAAGTCAGTGCCACAGGAAGGAACACAAATGTTTACTTTGGTTAGGTAATGTTTGGTGTGCCTTCTTCCTCTATTAATAAGACTGAAATTCTCTGAAATTAGGTAAAGGAGGACACAGAGGGACAAATGACAGGCAAAGCATTACATAGTAACAGATCTCATTTATTGAATGATGAACTCTGTATCAGGACTATGCTAAAACCTTTATTTCTTTTATTCATTTAATTTTCTGAGCAATCAGGTATAGGGATGGTACCATTATATTAATTTTTACAGATTTGGAAACCTATGAAGTTACTAACTTACATAAGTTTACGTGGTTGGAAAGTGGCTGGGATGTGTTTAAACTAGTGCTTTATCTGGAGATCAAATCAAATCCAGAGATCAAACTCAAGTGGCTTGATAACTTATGAAGAAAATAAATATGATGAAAGAGAAATTTGGAAAAATAACAGAAAATAGAAGAGATCAGTTATCTATCCCAAATCCAAGGAAACTTTTAAAGTAGTTTTTCCTCAGATAATATGATGTGCATAAATTTGCTTGATTGTGTTTTTATTGTCCTACTACAAGTACTCTTGCTATCTTATTTCCTCACTAATAATTATACCTTAATTTTCTGAGTTATTATAATTTTTCTTCTTTATTTTTTCAAAAAAAAAAAGGATATATATGTAGAACATGCAGGTTTGTTACATAGACATACATGTGCCATGGTTGTTTGCTGCACCTATTGACTCATTTTCTAAGTTCCCTCTACTCACCCTCCACCCACCAACCGGCCCTGGGGTATGTTGTTTCCTCTCTGTGTCCATATGTTCTCAATGTTCAACTCCCATATTTGAGTGAGAATATGTGGTGTTTGGTTTTCTGTTCCTGTGTTAGTTTGCTGAGGACAATGGCTTTCAGCTTCAGTCATGTCCCTGCAAAGGACATGATATCATTCCTTTTTATGGCTGCACAGTGTTCCATGGTGTATATGTATCACATTTGCTTTATCCAGTCTATCATTGGTGGACAATTGGGTTGGTTCCATGTTTTTGCTGTTGTAAATAGTGCTGCAGTAAACATACATGTGCATGTGTCTTTGTAGTAGAATGATTCATATTCCTGTGCTTATATAGCCAGTAATGGGATTGCTGAATCAAATGGTATTTCTGGTTCTAGATTCTTGAGGAATCACCATACTGTCTTCCATAAAGATTGAACTAATTTACATTCCCAGCAACAGTGTAAAAGTGTTTCTATTTCTCTGAAGTCTTGCCAGCATCTATTATTGTTTTCTGACTTTTTAATAATTGTCATTCTGATTGGTGTGAGATGGTATCTCATTCTGGCTTTGATTTGTAGTTCTCTGATGATCAGTGATATTGAGCTTTATTTTCTTATGTTTGTTGACTGTATAAATACCTTCTTTTGAGAAGTGTCTGTTCATATACTTTGCCCACTTTTTGATGGGATGTTTGTTTTTTCTTGCAAATATGTGTAAGTTCCTTGTAAATTCTGGATATTAGCCCTTTGTCAGATGGGTAGATTGCAAAAATTTTCTCCCAACAGGTTGCCTGTTCAATCTGATGATCGTTTCTTTAGCTGTGCAGGTGCTCTTTAGTTTAATTAGATCCCATTTGTTAATTTTGGCTTTTGTTGCAGTTGCTTTAGCATTTTTGTCATGAAGTATTTGCCCATTCCTGTGTCCTGTATGGTATTGCCTAGGTTTTCTTCTAGGGTTTTTATAGTTTTGTGCTTTACTTTAAGCAAAGCCAGAAAACACTACCCAACATACTCTACGGGCACACTCCCTGGGAGAGTGGGGTAGACAGTGTGTGTATGTGTGTGTGTGCGTGTATATCCCATCTGAACGAAAATTCATTCAAAAATAAAGAGTAGCAGCCTCTCCAGATGAGAGCAAACTGGCATTAAAAGTCTGGCATCATGAAAAATCTGAATGTTGTGACACCACCAAAGAATTATACTAGCTCCTTAGCAATGGTCCCTAACCAAAATGAAAACTAAGAAATGACTGACAAAGAATTCAAAGCATGAATTGCAAGGAAACTCATTGAGGTCAAAGAGGAGGTTGAAAATCTATGCAAAGAAACCAGGAAAGCAATCCAGGAATTGAAGGAAGAGATTAATATCTTTAAAGAAATGAACAGAACTTCTGGAAATGAAAAATTCACTTAGGAGATTTCAAATACATTTGAGATATTTAACAATAGACTAGCCCAACCAGAAGAAATAATTTAGAGCTTGAAGACCAGTCTTGTGAATTAACCCACCAGGCAAAAAAAAAAAAAAATTAATGAACAAAGACTTTGAGAAATATAAGATTCTCTAAAATGACCAAACCTATGATATGCAGGCATTCCTGAATGAGTAAAAGAAAAAGTAAGCAACATGGAAAACATATTTGAGGAAATATATCAAAAAAACTGCCCTTATCTCTCTAGAGGTGTAGACATCTGTTACAAGAAATTCAGAGAACAGTTCTCCTTGAAGAGGTCCTTCACGTCCCTTGTTAGTTGTATTCCTAGGTATTTTATTCTCTTTGTAGCAACTGTGAATGGGAGTTTGCTCATGATTTGGCTCTCTGTTTGTCTGTTATGGGTGTATAGGAATACTTGTGATTTTTGCACATTGATTTTGTATTCTGAGACTGCTGAAGTTGCTTATCATGTTAAGGAAATTTTGGGCTGAGATGATGGGGTCTTCTAAATATACTGTCATATCATCTGCAAATAGAAACAATTTGACTTACTATTTTCCTAATTGAATACCCTTTATTTCTTTTTCTTGGCTGAATGCTCTGGCCAGAACTTCCAATACTATGTTGAATAGGAGTGGTGAGAGAGGGCACGCTTGTCTTGTACCAGTTTTCAAAGATAATGCTTCCAGTTTTTGCCCATTCAGCATCATATTGAGTGTGGGTTTGTTATAAACGGCTTTTATTATTTTGAGATACATTCCACCCATATCTAGTTTATTGAGAGTTTGTAGCATAAAAGGTTGTTGAATTTTGTCAAAGGCCTTCTCTGCATCTATTGAGATAATCATGTGATTTTTGTTGTTGGTTCTGTCTATGTGATGGATTACATTTATAGATTTGTATATGTTGAATCAGCCTTACATCCCTGGGATGAAGCCGACTTGATCACGATGGATAAGCTTTTTGATGGGCTGTTGCATTCGATTTGCCAGTATTTTATTGAAGATTTTCACATCAATGTTCATCATGGATATTGGCCTGAAATTTTCTTTTTTAGTTGTTTCCTTGCCAGGTTTTGGTATCAGGATGATGTTGGTCTAATAAAATGAGTTAGGGAGGATTCCCTCTTTTTGTATCTTTTGGAATAGTTATAGAAGGAATGGTGCTAGCTCCTCTTTGTACCTCTGGTAGAATATGGCTGTGAACCTGTCTGGACCTAGACTTTTTTTGATTGGTAGGCTATTAATTGCTGCCTCAACTTCAGACCTCGTTATTGGTCTATTCAGGGATTAAACTTCTTCCTAGTTTAGTCTTGGGAGGGTTTAAGTGTCTAGGAATTGATCCATTTCTTCTAGATTTACTGGTTTGTGTGCATAGAAGTGTTTATAGTAATCTCTGATGGTAGTTTGTATTTTTGTGGAATCAGTGGTGCTATCCCCTTTATCATTTTTTATTTTATCTATTCAAGTTTTCTCTCTTTTCTTTTTATTAGCCTGACTAATGGGCTAATGATCTATTTTGTTGATCTTTTCAAAACCCAGATCCTGATTCATTGACTTTTTGAAGAGTTTTTTGTGTCTATATCTCCTTCAGTTCTGTTCTCATCTTAGTTATTTCTTGTCTTCTGCTAGTTTTTGAGTTTGTTTGATCTTGCTCCTGTAGTTCTTTTAAGTGTGACATTATGGTGTTGATTTTAGATCTTTCTTCACTTCTTATGTGGGCATTTAGTCCTATAAATTTCTCTCTAGACACTGATTTAAGTGTGTCCCAGGCGCTGGTACATTGTGTCTTCATTCTCATTCATTTTGAAGAAAACTTTATTCCTGCCTTCATTTCATTTTTTATCCAGTAGTCATTCAGGAGCTGGTTGTTCAGTTTCCATGTAGTTGAGTTTTTAATCCTGAGTTTTAATTAGATTGCACTGGAGAGACTGGTTGTTATGATTTCCATTCTTTTGCATTTGCTCAGGAGTGATTTACTTCCAATTATATGGTCAATTTTGGAGTAAGTGCAATGTGGTGCTACTCAAGGAAATAAGAGAGGACACAACCAGGTGGAAAAACATTCCATGCTCATGGTTATGCATAATCAATATTGTGAAAATGGCCATACTGTCCAAAGTAATATATAGACTCAATGCTATCCCCATCAAGCTACCAGTGACCTTCTTCACAGAACTGGAAAAAACAACTTTAAACTTGATATGGAACCAAAAAAAGAACCGCATATACAAGACAATCCTAAGGAAAAAAGAAAAAAGCTGGAGTCACCATGCTGCCTGACTTCAAACTATGATACCAGGCTACAGTAATAAAAACAGCATGGTACTGGTACCAAAACAGATATATAGACCAATGGAACAAAACAGAGGCCTCGGAAGTAACGTCACACATCTACAATCATCTGATCTTTGACAAACCTGACAAAAACAAGCAATGGGGAAAGGATTCCCTATTTAATAAATGGTATTGGGAAAACTGGCAAGCAGTGTGAAGAAAGCTGAAACTAGACCCCTTCCTTACACCTTATACAAAAATTAACTCCAGATGGATTAATGATTTAAATGTAAGATATAACACCATAAAAACCCTAGAGGAAAACCTAGGCAAAACCATTCAGGACATAGGCATAGGCAAGGACTTCATTACCAAAACACCAGAAGCATAGACAACAAAAGCCAAAATAGACAAATGGGATCTAATTAAACTTAAGAGCTTCTGCACAGCAAAAGAAACAATCATTAGGGTGAACTGGCAACCAACAGAATGGGAAAAAAATTTTGCAATCTACGCATCTGACAAAGGGCTAATATCCAGAATCTACAAAGAACTAAAGCAGATTTACAAGAAAAAAAACAAACAAACCCATCTAAATGTTGGCAGAGGATATGAGCAGACACTTTTCAAAAGAAGACATATATGCACCCAAAAAACATATGATAAAATGCTCATCATCATTGATTATTAGAGAAATGCAAATCAAAACCACATTGAGATACCACCTCACACCAGTTAGAATCGCAGTCATTAAAAGATATGGAGACAACAGATGCTAGAGAGGATGTGGAGAAATAGGAACACTTTTATACTGTTGGTGGGAGTGTAAACTAGTTCAACCATTGTGGAAGACAGTGTGGTGCTTCCTCAAGGACCTAGAAATAGAAATTCCATTTGACCCAGCAATCCCATACTGGGTATATACCCAAAGATTACAAATCATTCTGTTATAAAGACACTTGCACACATATGTTCATAGTGGCACTGTTTACAATAGCAAAGACCTGGAACCAACCCAAATGGCCTTCGCTGATAGACTGGACGAAGAAAATGTGGCACATATACAGCATGGAATGCAATGCAGCCATAAAAAATGATGAGTTCGTGTCCTTTGTAGGGATATGGATGAATCTGGAAACCATCATTCTCAGCAAACTGACACAAGAACAGAAAATCAAACACCGTGTGTTCTCACTCATAGGTGGATGATAAATAGTGAGAACACATGGACACAGGGAGGGGAGCATCACACACTGGGGTCTGTTGGGGGGGCAAGGAAGGGACAGTGGGGGGTGGGGAGGTCAGGGAGGAGAAATGCCAGATGTAGGTGACGGGGGATGGAGGCAGCACACCACATTGCCATGTGTGTACCTATGCAACAATCCTGCATGATCTACACATGTACCCCAGAACCTAAAGTACAATAATAAATAAATAATAATGAAATCACCTTCTTGAAGCGACATGCCTGGAGTTGGAGATCATTATCCTAAGTGAACTAACTCGGAAACAGAAAATGAAATATCGTATTGTCTTACTTATAAGTGGGAGCTAAACAATGCGTACACATGGACATAAAGTTGGAAGTATATATAAGGAAGTCTTTAAAAAGACCATAAGAGGGAGTGAGTGAGGGTGGAAGAATATTTATTGAATATAATGTTCAATATTTGAGTGACAGGTACACTAGAAACCCAATTCCATCAATTATGCAATATATCTATGTAACAAACACAACATGTACTCCCTGAGTCTAAAATAAAATTAATTAATAAAAATTCGTATACTCTTATTTTTTTAAAAGGCATAAGGAAGTAAATTTTGAGAACCAAAACAAAACAAACAAATGTCAAAAACAACATACTATCCTCTTTGACCTATGCTAGAGAAATATTGTTAAAAATAGTTAGAGAAATATTGTTAAGGACTTTAAAAACAATCTGGGGGCTTTTACCAAATAAGAATTTGGAACAGTATTTTCTGAATGATTTTTAAAAATTTCTTTTATAATGGTAATATTTATTGTAGTAATGTGAAGTTCCGAGTGGTTATTTTCAAATAGTCTGTCAATAAGAAATTACCTAGAGTATGGAAGGTCTCAGACCACCTTAAGTCTATCTGTAAATTGATATTCCCAAGGCTTGGCAGTCTGCCAGATCTACACTGATTATTTATTGCTGCATAATAAATCATTCTAAAACAAGGTGGCTTGAAACAGCAATAATCACCTATTATTTCTAATAGTTTGCGTGGATTTCAGTTGGAAGTTTCAAAGGTTGAAGGTTGAAATTATCTATACCCTCATTCTCTCACAGATCTGATGGTGGGATCCTGCTGTGGCTTTTAATTGAAAGGCTCATTTGGGGCATCATCTTATTGCCTGGGCTACCTTACAACACGGTGGCTGTGTTCCAAGAGCAACTGTCTCAAATTAGAGGGTGAGCCAAGCTAAAGTCATTTTGTCTTTTACACCCTAGCGTCAGAAGCCATGTAACATTTCTTCCACTGTATTGCATTGGTAGAGGCAGTTACAAAGGTCCACCCAGATTTAAGAAGAGAACATAGATTTTTACATTTCGTCGGAGGATTTCCAATGTCACATTTTAATGAGTGTATACAAAAGGATGTGTGTATGTATGTGCACATAATGTATGTCACCATGCTTGGAGAATACAGCCTGCTATTTCATCTGAGAAGGCCTGGAAAATTAGATAGAAAACAATGAGCCACATTTTCCTTCTTGAGGTAATTAATTAAACATGGCAGGGGTTAGGCCAACTCGCAAGGGGAGACTTTATTTTGTGCCTCTTGTATTACTGTTTGTACTGAGAAACTGATAATTTTCTTTATGGATCATGGCTGGAGACAGACCTAAGAATGATCAAGACTGCCATTAAAAAAATAAGTCTTGAGATTTGGGTATGGTGAACTGTCAATGCTAAGCTTAGTTGCCTTACACAAAGACATCTCTGGAGGTTGCTGAATCCTTTAGGGTAGTATGGTTTGTTGTTTGAGTGGAAGCTACCTCTTAAATGCTGGGAACCCAGACTGTTGGATAGCTACTAGTTGCCTAATGTTATGAAGGGATCTCAGACTACTGGCACTGTAGCTGTAATCATTTAGGCAATTGACCCAAGCTATTATTGGTACTCTAGTGATTCATAGGAAGTTTTCAAGATTGTCATGGCTTTTCAAAAATTTATTTAATTAACACTTACTAAATATCTGTTATTGATCAAGCATTGTGTGTTGTGCTGAAAGTACAAAGATGAACAAGGTCTCCTTTGTTCAGTAACAGATCTACCAAAACAGAGAGACATGCAAATAGGCCATTTCACTCCAGGATGGGAAATGCCATGATAAAAGTTGAAAGCAAGGGAGTTCTTCTAGGCAGAGGGAAGCCACTTGAAAAAAATAGAGAAATCATTTCTCTATTCTTTTATAATTAGTCCCCTAGGGACTAATTATAAATTACATGACAATGTGGGAAGTGATAGGAGTTGAGGCTTACCTGGTAAGTAGTATCTAGGACATAAATGAGAAGTTTAGTATTGAAGAGAGTTCCCTGAAATGACTATGTAAAACACCTTTGTTTTCTTAAGTCCTAACTTAGAGTCTTGGTCAGGAGTTTTTACAAGAGGACATCAAAAATTATAAAGCTTAAGAGTTGGAAAGAATCTTAGAGGGCATGTAGCTCATAGTCGTAAATTCTAGTTAAATGTAGGGTAATAAATTGGTCTATGAAAGTGAAAAGATATCACAGTTTATTAATAGACCTAACATCTAATTGCTAAAATTTTTTCTTGTTCTTATTCTTGAATTTTAAAAAGTATTTTATGAATGCTATTTGAAATTAATTATATAAAATTTATATTATTGATATTCTGTTCCCCAGGCAGTTTCTAATTTGTGCTCAAATAATTTTTTATATAGGCACAGATAATAGATTATCTGCATTGTATAATGGACTAACAGGTATTTTGTATGGGTTGTAAATAGCCCATGATCAAACACTTAGTGATTTCCTCTACCAGGAGTAATACTTCTGATTTCTGACTTCAAATGTCATGTTTAAGACCACAATACTTATTAAATAGTCATCTTCTCTGTTTAAGAGTCTTCTATATAGAAGGTCCTGTAGATGTTACTTTCATATGTTATCTTAATTTTCTACTCAATGATCCCATGAGATAGGTGGTGCTATTCAGACACCAAGACTTGTAGACACTAGATCATTTCCGTCTTCTTCAAAGCAGAAGGAGACTGAAACTCCTCTTACCTGAATTCAAGCCCCTGGTCTTTCTGCCTCACTAGATCAGCTTAGCTGTTGCCTTCAGTCTCTCAAAAGTATTCTTTTAACTAAACAACAGAATATTTGCCATTCCACCATGGGAAAGGAAAGACTCAATTGTTAAAACAGCTTAAAAATTAATGGCATTTGAAATGTTAAATAAGAATAAGACAGATGTGTAAATTCCAACTATATGCTTAAGGAAAATTTGTTTTCTTATTTAAGGGTATACTTTTTATTGTTTAAATTTTGAGTCAGTTGGACTAACAGCACATACAACTAGACAATTGTATAAGGAAACCGAGCTGATTTGAAGAATGAAGGACAAGGTTTTCTGTTTGCTTCAATATTAAAAAACTAAGCTGAGCGTGGTAGCTCATGCCTGTAATCCCAGCAGTTTGGGAGGCCGAAGTGGGCAGATCACTTGAGGTCAGGAGATTGAGACCAGCCTAGCTAACATGGTAAAACCCCATTTCTGCTAAAAATACAAAAATTCGCCAGGCATGGTGGCAGGTGCCTATAATCCTAGCTACTCAGGAGGCTAAGACAGGAGAGTGGCTTGAACCCATGAGGTGGAGGTTGCAGTGAGCCGAGATCATGCCACTGCACTCCAGCTTGGCAGACAGAGCGAAAATCTATCTAAACAAACAAACAAACAAAACCATAAAAATGTTACAGAAATGGTTTGTTTAAAATGGTTTCTATAGAATGGTCTCATTGTAAAGCAGCAAATGATGATGGAGAAGCTGTAGCAAGTTATCCAGAAGATCTAAGATAATTGATTAAGGTGGCTACAGTAAATAACAGATTTTCAATGTAGATGAAACAGCTTTCTTTTCAAAGAAGATGCCACCTAGGAATTTCATAGCTGAAGAAAAGTCAGTGCCTGGATTCAGAGTTTCAAAAGAAATTCTGACACTCTTTTTAGGGGCTAATGTACCTGATGACTTTAAGTTGAAGCCAGTGTGTTTCTGTCATTCTGAAAATCCTGGTGCTCTTAAGAATGATGCTTACTTTGCCCTTGCTCTAGAAATGAAACAACAAAGCATGGATGAAAGCACATTTGTTTACAGCATGATAAACTGGATATATGAAGCCTACTGTTGAGACCTACTGCTTAGAAAAAAAATATTTCTTTTAAAATATTACTGCTCATTGGCAGTGCACCTGGTCACCTAAGAACTCTGATGAAGATGTACAGAAATAAATGTTTTTTTTTTCATGCCTGTTATCACAACAGCCAATCTGTAGCTCATAGATCAAGGAGTAATTTTGACTTTCAAGTCTTATCATTTAAGAGTCATATTTCATAAGGATATTGCTGCCATACATAGTGATTCTTCTGATGGGTATGGGCAAAGTAAATTAAAAACCTTTTGGAAAAGATTCACCATTATAGATGCCATTAAGAACTTATGTGATCCATGGGAAGAGTTCAAAATGTTGATACTAACTGGAGTTTGTAAGATGTTGATTCCAACCCACATGGATGACATTCAGAGGTTAAAGACTTCAGTGGAGGAAGTAGCTTCCTATGTGTAAATAGCAAGAGAACTAGAAGCAGTGACTGAAGACAACTGAATTGCTACAATTTTGTTATAAAACTTTAATGGATGAGAGATTTATTTTTATGGATGAGCAAAGAAAGTAGTTTTTTTTGAGATGATATCTACTCCTGGTGAAGATGCTGTGAACATTGTTGAAATAACAACAGATTTAGAATACTGCATATACTTAGTTCATAAAGCAATGACAGGGTTTGAAAGGATTGAAGGAATGACTCCAATTTGGAAGAAATTCTACTGTGTGTAAAATGCTATCAAATAGCATCACCTGCTACAGGTAAATCTTTTGTGAAAGGAAGAGTCCATTGATGTCGCACACCTTAGTGCTGTCTTATTTTAAGACATTGCTACCAGCCCACTTCAACCTTAAGTCACTACCACCGCCCTGATCATTCAGCTGCTATCGCTATCAAGACAAGAGCTTCTACCAGTACAAAGATTTCAGCTTGCTGAAGGCTTAGATGACCATTAACATATTTTAGCAATAAAGATTTTTAATTGTGTACATATTTTTAGACATAATGCTATTACACACAGCTAGACTACAGTATAAAGATAACTTTTATATGCAGTGGGAAGCCAAAAAAATAGTATGGCTTTGGAACCAAATTCACAATACCGCCAAGGTATACCTGTGTTTGTAAATTATATTTCTTGGTTTTAGCTTTTCATTGTGACCTTAAGTAATTCACCATTGAATATAGAGCACAAATTCTGACAACCTCCTCTTAACCTGGAATAAGACTTCATTTTCTCTATTTCTAATTTCTTTTTAAAAATAATAGGACAATTAAATCTTTAATTTCTGTAAATCTCAAGTAGGTTATCTCTTTCTATCTAACCAATAGATTATTCATATTAAAACCCAGTTCTACCATTAATTTCTAGGGAGAAAAGTCCTAGTAAACTTCCTAGATTAGAATCTTGCCTGTACAGTTTTCTAGTAATGTAATGTTAAATTACTTAATTTCTCTGTGCTTCAATTTTATCATCTATAAAGTAGAAATGATAATAAAACCCATTGGATAAGGTTATTATTATGTATAAGGATTAAATTAGTAAGCTTTTTATCCTAATAAGTAATAAAAATTAAGCTCATTAACCTAGTTTTCAAAAAATGTTTACTATCTAATTTAAAGGCATTTTCCACAAAGTTCTGTTTTTATAATAAGTATACTTCAGTTAAGCTGAAACATGCCTAATTTCTGAATGTTTCTTATTGGCTCCAACTTTCATACCTCTGCAGATGCCACTCTCTTTAAATAGAACATCCTCTATCTACTTTCCAATTGCCAGAATCTGTTAACATTTTGTATAACATAACTCAGTCCTAGGATAATACTCACAAATTCTCAAGGTATAGGAATGTCCAACTTAGTACAAACTCTATTACTACTTCACACACAGGCTTAGTATGAGGCTATAGATTTAGGTGGGTATATCACCCTAAATCTGTTAGTCTGTTTTCAGATTAATACATTTTCAAATTAGTCTTGTTTTCACACTGCTGTTAAAGAACAACTGAGACTGGGAAGAAAAAAGAGGTTTGATTGGACTTACAGTTCCAAATGGCTGGGGAGGCCTCAGAATCATGGCAACAGGTGAAAGGTACTTTTTACATGATGTGATGGTGGCAAGAGAAAATGAGGAAGATGCAAAAGTAGAAACCCCTGATAAAACCATTGGATCTCAATGAGACTTATTCACTACCATGAAAACAATATGGCAGAAACCACCATGATTCAAATTATCTGCCACCAGGTCCCTCCCACAACACATAGGAATTATGTGAGTACAATTCAAGATGAAATTTGGGTGTGGACACAGAGCCAAACCATATCAGGCAGTAATCTTTTGATCAACTGATCAAAGGCCACAAGCCAAAGAGAAATTGAATTTGGAATTTGCTTGCCAGAAAGATTGCTAAGAACTGAGAGTATTTGAATTATTTGTATAATAACTTTCTTTCTCCCTTAAGTGTATGGTAATAAATAGCCTTCCTTCCCTACTCAAAAGATTTCTGATTCTTCCTTGATTTATTTGATGTACTTATTAGGATCTGAAGAGCTAAGTTTTTTGTTTCATTTCTAAGACATGATTCCAGAAAACATTTAGCTGTAAGTGTAGTTTTACTCTCAACAGATTGTAAACAAACAAACCTAAGTAACAATATCTAATGCTCTATTACCTTAACAAGTCCTCATCCCCAATATCTCCCCAGTTTGATCCTTCAGGATCCAGCTCAAATTCTTGATCCTGTCTTTTCATTCATCTCTTTCTTCTGAATGCCCATAATAGTTTTTGCCTGGCTTGCTGAACACATTCAGGCCTTCTGTGTCCCGAAGTTATTTTTGCACTTGATTTATCTCACTAAGAAATAATGAGCAAACTTGGGGGAAGTTTGCCGCATTTTTATATTCTCCACAAGTATTTTGTCAGTGGGAATTCCTTAATAAATATTTTACTTTATATTTATTCTGTTGTGGTAATATTTGATGCTCATTCTATAAAGCCTGATTCAGTGCTGTAGGTTGAAGTTGTAGAGAATTTTACTTTTTTTAGAAAGCTTGAGATTTTTGAAATGTAGCTAATTTATCTAGAAATGTTAGAAGCTAAGATCCCAATAAGAAGTTATTAGGATATTTCAAAGTTAGAAAAATCCTGGTTCTGGCCGGGCGTGGTGGCTCAAGCCTGTAATCCCAGCACTTTGGGAGGCTGAGGCAGGTGGATCATGAGGTCAAGAGATCGAGACCATCATGGTCAACATGGTGAAACCCCGTCTCTACTAAAAATACAAAAAAAATTAGCTGGGCATGGTGGCACATGCCTGTAATCCCAGCTACTCAGGAGGCTGAGGCAGGAGAATTGCCTGAGCCCAGGAGACGGAGGTTGCGGTGAGCCGAGATCCTGCCATTGCACTTCAGCCTGGGTAACGAGCAAAACTCCGTCTCAAAAAAAAAGAAAAATCCTGGTTCATATCACTATGTGGCTTCTTTTAGATTTGTGACCTCTCCAAGTTCCAGCTTCTATAATTATAAAATAGAGAAGCAAAATTATAAAATGGTATTGGTGAACATAAAATATGAACTTGACTATAAAGTCAAGCTCCTGTTTCATGATATGCATTCAGTAAGGATTAGCTGTTATTATAACTATGAATAAAATGAGTATGTATATCAGTTACTAATAACTGTTTATCACAGTTCTGGTATATAGTAGGGTACAATAAATAAACGTTTGATATTTTATTCCTTAGATTTTATCTAATTGTGTTCCAAACTATTCTAATTCAAATTAAATAATAATATTCTATGTATTCTTTTATAGCAAGTCCTTGATTTTCAGAAAATTCTAAGAGAATATATATGTATATTCTATACATTCCTCTTTCTTCATTTGTCACAATCATAATTACTATATAAATGTGTTTTATAAATGGATACAATCCTTATTTATTTATGAAAGATGTACAGTGTATCTATATTTCATGGTGATCTTAGAACTCTATACATTATAAAATATACATTATAAAGTAAAATATAAAATAGATTTTATTTAGTTACTTTAATACATGCAGTAATTGGTTTTGTGGGTTTAAGTAGAAACAAATAATTTTTATGTTCATTTATTTTTTCTGAATTATTTGTATAGTAACTTTCTGTTTTCTCAGAACTAACCTCATAGTCTGTGTTGGATATGTAAGTAGCCTTGGTTTATTTCAATTTTCAGAATTATAGCAATTGCTATGTAATATCATGGAAAGGATAATTTTAAAATAATAAACTCAGAGGTTAATCATGGTGTAAATAAAAATGCACAGAAGGGCTGAGGACTTCTTACCTTGAATCTTCGAAAGTACCAAGTAAAGATGCAAATTTACGATGGTATCTTCTCAAAGAGACATGCTGAAACAGCTTTGTAAGAGTAGCTTATGTTCCCTTTTGATATGTATAAGATAAAAAGCCCAAGATTGCGATTATAGTCTTTATTTATTATGCAGTACAACAGCTTGAACCTTTATGGAGTATTTTGGACATCTATCACTTTCATCATCAAAATGTCTGAAAAAATAAAGTAGCATAACCAAGGCATTATACTGTGTTATAGCTTTGCTATCATAATGATAAAAATGTCATAGTAGCCTTCCATAAATTTTCGTAACAAACTTAACTTGCTTGAAGTCTACATGCTGCTTCCAAAAGACTCTCTTTCTAACATAAATTTCAGATGAAAATATTCTACTTATTAACATGAAAAATATGACTATAAATTTGAAGAATGAAGTGCAGAATAACTCTTGTAGTAGTAGGAGCTGTATTCTGCAAGTGAATGCTTACTGTCCTTGACTGAATTGATGGTAAATACAACTAAGTTGCAAAATGGTATATTCAGGACAAGATAATTTGTTTTTGTTTTGATTTGACAGATAGTGCTTCAAATGATACATTAAATTCATATGAAGTGAATCATAGTAAATAAGATTCTTTTATATTGTGAAATTAAGAAGATAGGCTTTTGGTGAGTGACAGGACCATAATCTTTTGTGGTGGTTTATTTTCAAAGCAATCTAAAATAGAACTGTTTACACATTATTTATCCCCTTTTCTCTTTGTTGCTCATAGTGCTCATGACCCATCCCTATGAAGACCATAACTTATTGTTTAAATGGAGATTTTTATATCTCCATATCTTAGCTAACAAATGACTTCAGATTTTTCTAATAATGGCTTTTAATTTACAGGGCATGTGGAAGTATTTTTTCACATTATTAACATTTTATTGTCCCCCATGTAATATTCTAAAATGTTAATGTTAAATTGCTAACTTCTAAAAATATATTATTCTTTTTTAGAGAAGCATGACATAATTGAAGCTACTTTCCTTAACCAATTACAAAACCCTAAGATATAATTTACTTATTTTGTGATTTCTCTTTTAATTACTAACTTAAGAAATAACTTTTTTTACCCATGCCAGAATATCTGGGACACAGCTAAGGCAGTGTTAAGAGGGAAATTTATAGCACTACATGCCCACATCAAAAAGTTAGAAAGGTCTCAAGTTAACAACTTAACATTACAACTGAAAGAACTAGAGAAGCAAGAGCAAACAAACCCCAAAACTAGCAGAAGACAAGAAATAATGAAAATAAGAGCTGAACTGAAGGAGATTGAGATAGGAAAAACCATATAAAAGATCAACAAATTGAGAATTGATGTTTTGAAAAAAAATTAATAAGATAGACTGCTAACTAAACTAGAAGAAAAGAGAGAAAATCCAAATAAACACAATTATAAATGACAAAGGAGACATTACCACTGACCCCAAAGAAATACAAATAATCACTAGAGACTACTAGGAACACCTCTATGCACACAAATTAGAAAATCTGGAACAGGTGGATAAATTTCTAGATGCCTAACACCCTCTCAAGCTGAACCAGGAAGAAATTGATTCTCTGAACAGATCAATAATGAGCTCCAAAATTGAATTAATAATAAATATCCTACCAAGAAAAAAAGCCCAAGACCAGATGGATCCACACTTAAATTCTATCAGATGTACAAAAAAGAGCTGATACCATTCCTACTGAAACTATTCCAAAAAATTTTAAGAGGAGGTACTCCTCTTCAACTCATTCTATGAGGCCAGAATCATCCTGATACCAAAACCTGGCAGAGACACAACAAAAGGAAGAAAACTTCAGGGCAGTATCCTTGATGAACATAGATGCAAAAATGTTCACAAAACACCAACAAACCATATCTAATAGCACATCAAAAAGCCAATCTACCACAATAAAGTAGGCTTTATCCCTGGCATACAAGTTTGGTTCAACAACATATGCAAATCAATAAATGTGATTCATCACATAAAGAAAATTAAAGAGAGAAATCACACGCTTATCTCAATAGATGTAGAAAGAGCTTTTGACAAAGTACACCATCTTTTCATGTTAAAATCCCTCAAAAAATGAGGCATAGAACGAACATACTTCAAAATATTAAGTGTCATTTATGACAAACCCACAGCTAACATTCTGAGTGGGCAAAAGCTAGAAGCATTCCCCTTGAAAACCATCGTGAGGCAAGGATGCTCTCTCTCACAACCCCTATTCAACATAGTATTGGAAGTCCTGGCAAGAGCAATCAGGCCAAGGAAAGCAATAAGTCACCCAAATAGGAAGAGAGGAAGTTAAACTATCGCTATTTATAGATGAAATGATTCTATATCTAGAAAACCCCATAGCTTCTGCCCAAAGGTGCCTTGAGCTGATAAACAGCTTCAACAAAGTTTTAGGGTACAAGATCAACATCCAACAAAGTCAGTAGCATTCCTATATAGCAACAACATCCAAGCTTAGAGCCAAATCAGGAACACAATCCCATTCGCAATAGCCACAAAAAATAATAAAATAACTAGAAATACAGTTAATCAAGAGGTGAAAAATCTCTACAATGAAACACTACTGAAAAGAAATTAGAGATGATACAAACAAATGGAAAAACATCTGATGTTCATGGATAGGAAGAACAAATGTTAAAATGATCATATTGCCCTAAGCAATTTACAGATTCAATGCTGTTTCTCTCAAACTACCAATGAAATTTTTCACAGAACTAGAAAATATCTCTTTTTAAATTCATAAAGAACAGAGGAAGAGCCCGAGTATCCAAGGCAATCCTAAGCAAAAAGAACAAAGTTGGAGGCATGCTACCTGACTTCAAACTATGCTACAGGGCTACAGTAACCAAAGCAGCATGGTACTGGTACAATCACATGCAATGGAACAGAATAGAGAGCCCAGAAATAATGCTGCATACCTACAACCATCTGATCTTTGACAAAACTGACAAAGCAATCGGGAAAGGACCCCCTGTTTAATAAATGGTGCTGGGATGACTGGCTAGCCATATGCAGAAAACTGAAACTGGACCCATTCCTTATACCATGTACAAAAACCAACTCAAAATGGATTAAAGACTTAAATGTATAACTTAAAACTATAAAAACCATGGGATATAACCTCGTAAATATAATTCTGGACATAGGAGCCGGGATAGGCATCATGACGACAGGTAGTTTTTCAGCTATTGCCTCCCTCCCACACTGCCCCCTCTAGTAGTCTCTGGTGGCTGTTGTTCCCATTTTATGTCAATATGTACTTAATGTTTAACTCTCGTTTATAAGGGAGAACATGGAGTATTTGGTTTCTGTTTCTGTGTTAGCTGACAGGATAATGGCATCCAGCTGCTTCCATATTCCTGCAAAAGACATTATATCTCTCTTTTTATGCCTGTGTAGTATTCCATGGTGTATATGTACCACATTATCTAATACCAGCAGTCTTCTTTATTCTTGTAAATGTGTTTGGTTTTAAAATCAATTTAATCTGGTATTAATGTAGTTGAGTTAGCTTTGTTAGAAATTTTTGTTCATCTTTTTAAATTTCTTCACTTTTAATCAATTATATTTTATGTTTGCCTTTAAAATCAGAGTACTGCCTTTTGGAAAATCTGAGAATACATTTCATGGGTTTTTTTCCTTCAAACTTGTTGTTGTAATATTTTTAGTCTCGTTACTATGATTTTATTTTGTGCATTCAACCTATTATTGTCTTGCTTGCTGCTTTTTTTCTGATTTTTTTCTTTCTCTCTTGCCTTCTGGTTGATAGATAAAATTTTCTATGCTTTTTTTTCTTGTTTTTTGGAAGCCATGTGGGCTGATTCTTTCCTTCCCAGTCCAGCTTTAAATTCAAACCCATTGTATGGGTCATACATAAAAACCTCACCAGGTAAAATATTTGAGTCTAAACTTACAAATTTTGTATTCTCCCTAAAGAGAAAATTTCTATTTCTATTAGGTGATGGATTTCTTTAAATTTTGAATATAGTTACTGAAATATTAATTCTTTCAATGAAGTTTCTATTTACTCACTGGTTCATTCCTCCTTCTTCAATAAGGCAAAAAACATTAGCACTTTTTAACCTCTCATTTGTTTAAAAATGTATTGGCCTTTCCTCTGAGAAAGTTGTATTCCTAGATCTCTTTAAACATATAAATATGCTTTTTTTTTTCAAGTTTCGTCACAGTAGTCTAAAACATATTTACTTGGAGTGACTTTTTTTTTCATTTACTGATTTTTTTGCCTCAATTAGCATTTAAATTCTTAACATGTATTATCATTTTCTGAGCTTACTTTTGCCTGTGTTTTTCTCACTCACTGTTTACCTTTCCCCACATATTGGTTAGTGGTTGCCTTGACCTTGCTGTTAGCCCAGCTTAGAACCAAGTCTTTCCCCATGTGTTATTCCTGACATAGTCAAACTAGAGACTCAGATATTACATAGATGGGTCAGTTTCCTTTTTACTGTCAGAAGGAGCTCCTGATGTTCTCTAACCCTATGCCCACAGGACCATATAAAACTAATGTCAAGGTTTGTAACAGATTTTCTTCAGCCTTCACCTGTAAATCTGACTCAAATTTTTGGTATAGTTTTAAGCCCTTAAGTTTCTGTTACTCCAGAATTTTATGTACATCTAGGTGCATCTCTGAAACATAACACTCCCAATTAAGTCTGGCTCACCAATTCTCTTTTCTGTTATGATTCTATTTCATGGATATGCTCTTCATTTTGTAGCCCAGCTCTGTTTTTGTTTAATTTTTTTTTCTGTTCATGTTTTAGCAATCATATTATCTACTATGTTTGTAGGAGAATGGGATGTACTAAGACAGGTACTTATTATGCCAATTTGACTAGAATTTTCCCCTTTTTTGTTTCGGCCACTTTGACTTACCTTCTTTTGTTTTGAACTAATACAATATGTATACCTTCTCATATTTTAAAAACTTTCTCAATGTGTTTTTAGTTTTGTCCTTTATTTATTGCTCCAATAGCTCATGATGATAATTGGGATTCTTTTAATAGTTCAGAAATTTGTCAACTCAATAGAGAGTATGAGACTTGCTAAGAGCAGCATGTAAGTGATAGCAGGGCTAAGACTAATGTCTAATTATATGGTTCTTTTTTTCCCCAGTGATTTTATTTTTTCTCTTTCAAATTTTATTGTAGATTCAGGGGGTAAATGTGCAGATTTTTTAATAAGGGGAAATTGTGTGTTTCTGGGGTTTGATGTACAAATTATTTTATCACCCAGGTAGTAAGCATGGTACCCTACAGGTTGTTTTTCAGCGCACTTTCTATTCTTACCCTCTCCCTGCAAGTAGTTCCAGTGTTTATTGTTCCCATCTTTATCACCATGTAAGCCCAATGTTTAGCTTGCACTTACAAGTGAGAACATGAAGTATTTGATTTTCTGTCCTGTGTTAATTTGCATCAAAGGTCATGATTTTGTTTTTTTATGGCTAATATTACATGGTTTATATGTACCATATTTTCTTTATCCAGTCCACCATTAATGAGCATGTTGGTTGATTCCATGACTTTCCTATTGCGAATAGAGCTGCATGTGTCTTTTTGGTAGAATGATTTATATTCCTTTAAATATATACCCAGTAATGGGATTGCTGGGTCAAATGGTAATTCTCTTTTAGGTTCCTTGAGAAATCTGCAAACTGCTTTTCACAGTTGCTGAACTAATTTTACTTTCCTGCAAACAATGAATAAGCGCTCTCTCTTCTTCACAACATGCTAACATCTATTAGTTTTTAGCTTTTTAATAACAGTCATTCTGACTGGTTTGAGATGATATCTTCTTGTGGTTTTGATTTGCATTTCTCTGGTGATTAGTGATGCTGAGCTTTTTTTAATATGCTTGTTGGCCTTGTGTATGTCTTCTTTTGAGAAGTGTCTATTCATGTCCTTTGCCTATTTTTTTAGTGGTGTTTGTTTTTTGCTTAATTTGTTGAAGTTTCATATAGATGTTGATTATTAGACCTTTGTTAGGTGCATAATTTGAGTATATTTTTCCCATTTGATACATTGACTGTTTACTCTGTTGATAGTTTCTTTGCTGTATAGAGGCTTTTTTGTTTTATGAAGTCCCACTTATTAATTTTTGTTTTTGTTGCAAATGTTTTTGGAGTCTTTTTCATGAAATCTTTGCGAAGTCTTGTGTTTACAATGGTGCTTCCTAGGTTTTCTTCTAGAGTTTTTATAGCGTGAGGCCTTACAATTAAGTTTTTAATCCATTTTAAGTTGATTTTTGTATGTGATGTAAGGAAGGGGTCCAGCTTCAATCTTCCACATACAACGAGCCAGTTATCCCAGCACTGTTTGTCGAATAGGGAGTCCCTTCCTCATTCCTTGTTATTGTCAACTTTCTCAAAGATCAGATGGTTGTAGGTGAGTGGCCTTATTTCTGGGTTCTGTAACCTGTTCCATTGATCTATGTGTTTGTTTTCATACTTTTTGTTTAAGATTAATTTGGGTTCCCCGGGCTGTTTTTTAGTTCAATGTGAATTTTTAAATAGTTTTTACTAATTCTGTGAAAAATTATGTTGCTATTTTGGTAGGAATACCATTGAATCTGTAAATTACATTGGGCAATATGTCTATTTTAACAATATTGATTTTTCTATTCATAACCCTCATTGTTTTTTCATTTGTTTGTTATCATGTCTGATTCTTTTACTAGTGTCTGGCAATTCTTTTCTAGAGATCTTTCACTTCCCTAGTTAGTTATATTCCTAAGTATCTTATTCTTTTCATGGCTGTTATGAAAGGGATTGCATTCTTGATTTGACTCTCAGCTTGAATATTATTAGCTTGAAAAATCAGTGTAGAAATACTACTGATTTTTGTACATTGATTTTGTATTATGAAACTTTACTGAAATTGTTTATCATTTCCAGTAGCGTTTTGACAGAGTCTTTAGGATTTTCTAGGTATGGAATTATATCATTAGCAAAGAGAGATCTTGACTTCCTCTTTTCCTATTTGAATGCTATTCATTTCTTTCTCTTGTCTGATGGCTCTGGCTAGACCTTCCTATACTATGCTGAATAGGAGTTGTGAGAGTGGCGTTCTTGTCTTGTGCTGGTTTTCAAGAGAAATGCTTCAACTTTTGCTCATTGATTATGATGTTGGCTATGGATTTGTCATAGATGACTCATTATTATCAAAGGTATGTTTCTTTGATGCCTAGTTTCTTGAGGATTTTTAACATGAACAGATGTCAAATTTTATGAACACCATTTCTGAGTCTATTCAGTTGATCATGTGGTTTATATTTTTAGTTCTGTTTATATGATGAATTACATTTACTGATTTGCATATGTCAAATGAAACTTGCATCCCAGGGATAAAGCCTACTTGATCACGGTGAATTAGCTTTTTGATGTACCATTATAGTGAGTTTGCTAGTATTTTGTTGAGAATGTTGGTATCTATATTCATCAGGAATATTGCCCTGCAGTTTCCATTTTTGTTGTGTCTCTGCCAGGTTTTGGTATCAGAATGATAATGGCCTCACAGAGTGAGTTGGGGAGGAGTTTCTTCTCTTTTATTTTTTGAAACAATTTCAGGATAGTTGGTACCAGCTCTTTCTTGCACGTTCATTTGAATTTTCTGTGAATTTGTTTGGTCCAGGGCATTTCCTGGTTGGTAGGTTTTGTATTACACATACAATTTGGCACTCATAATTGATCTGTTCAGGATTTTCATTTCTTCATGTTTCAGACTTGGAAGGTTATATGTTTATAGGAATTTATTCATTTCTTCTAGATTCTCTACTTCATCTGCATAGAGGTGTTCATATTAGTCCCTGATGGCTTTTTGTGTTTCTGAGGGATTAGTGTTAATGTCACCTTTGCCATTTCTGATTGCGTTTGTTTGAATCTTCTCTCATCCTTTATCATCCTAGCTAGCAGTTTATCAATCTTGTTTATTCTTTTGAAGAACCAACATCTGGTTTCATTGATCTTTTATATGGATTTTCTTGTCTCAATTTTTTTCAGTTCAGGTCTGAATTTGGTAATTTCTTTACTTTTGCTAGCTTTTGGGTTGGTTCACTCTTGTTTTTCTAGTTCCTTTAGGTGTGATGTTAGGTAGGTAACCTGATAGCTTTCTAAATTCTTGATGTAGGCATTTAGTACAATATACTTTCCTTATAACACTGCTTTAGCTGTGTACCAGAGATTCTGGCATGTTGTGTCTTTGTTTTAATTAGTTTCAAAGAATTTTTATTTCTGTCTTAATTTCATTTTTCACAAAAGTCATTCAGGAACAGGTTGTTTTGTTTCAATGTAATTATATTGTTTTGAGAGATATTATTGTTCTTGGCTTCTGTTTTTATTGTGCTGTAGTCTAAGAGTGTGCTTGGAATGATTTTGGTTTTATTGAATGTGCAGAGAATTGCTTTGTGGCTGAGTGGTGGTCAATCTTAGAATATGTGCCATGTGAAGATGAAAAGAATGTCCACTCTGTTGTTGTTGAGTGTAGTATATAGATGTCTTTTAGGTCCATTTGTTCAAATGTTGAGTTCAGGCCCAAAATATTTTTGTTGATTTTTTTTCTTCCATGATTTGTCTAACACTGTTAGTTGGGTTTGAAGTCTTCCACTGTTATTTTGTGGTTATCTAATTCTGTGTAGTTCTCTAAGAACTTGTTTGGTGAATCTAAATACTGCTGTGTTGGGGACATATATATTTAGGAAACTTAAGCCTTCTTTTTGAATTGAAACCTTTGTTATTATGTAATGTTCTTCCTTGTCTTTTTGATCATTGATTTCGTTTATTTTGTCTGAAATAAGAATAGCAACCCCTGTCCTTTTTTTGTTTTCCATTTGCTTGATAGATTTTTCTCTATTTCTTTAATTTGAAACTATGGGAGTTATTGCATATGATATGGGTCTATTGAAGACAGCTTGCAATGGGTCTTACTTCTTTATTTAACTTGCCACTCGATGCCTTTTGACTGGAGTGTTTAGTCTATTTACATGCAAGTTCAATATTGATATGTGAGGATTTGATCCAGTCATCATGTTGTAAGTTGGTTATTATGTAACCTTGATTGTATAGTTGCTTTATATTGTCAGTGGGCTACATACTTAAATATGTTTTTGTGGCAGAAATTTCTCTGTTTAGCTATCCCTTCCAGGATTCTTGTGAGGCAGATCAGGTTATAATCAATTACCTTAGCATTTACTTATCTGAAATCTATTTTATTTCCCCTTCACTTATGTAGCTTAGTTTGGTGGATATGAAATTCTTCGTTGGAATGTCTTTTCTTTAAGGATGCTGAATATGGGCTCCAAATCTCTTCTAGCTAGTAAGGTTTCTCCTGAAAAATTCACTGTTAGGCCGATGTCATTCCCTTTGTGTATAACCTATCCTTTCTCTGTAGCTGCCTTTAAGACTTTTTGTTGTTGCTCACATTGACCTTGGACAATCTGATGACTATATACATTGGGGATGGTTGTCATGTATAGTATCTCACAGGCATTCTCTGAATTTCTTGAATTTGCATGCCAGTCTCTCTAGCATGTTTAGGGAAATTTTTGTGGTTTTGTGGACAGTATTCTCAAATGTGTTTTCCAATTTGCTTGTTCTCTCTCCATCTCTTTCAGGAATCTCAATGAGTCATAGGTTTGGTCTCTTCAGATAATCCTGTATTTCTTGGAGGTTTGTTCATTTTTAATTTTTTTTTTAATTTTGCCTACTTGAGTTGATTCATAGAAAAGTCTTTGAGTTCTTTCCTCAGCTTAGTCTATTAATGCTTCAAATTGCATTATTAAATTCCTATAGTGAAATTTTTATTTCCACATTTTCAGTTTCATTTTCTCTTAAAATGTCTACATTGTCTTTCAACTCTTGAATTGTTTTACTGATTTCTTTTGATTGGGTTTAAACTTTGTCCTGTATCTTGTTGAGCTTTCTTCTTATCTAGACTGTGAATTCTACACCTGCCATTGCAGCCATTTCTGTCTGATTGAGAATTATTGCTGCAGAGCTAATGTGGTCATGTGGAGGTTAAAAGATACTCTGGATTTTAGAGTTGTCAGAATTCTTATGCTTGCTCTTTCTCATCTGTATGAACTGATCTACCTTTAATCTTTGAAGTTTTTTGCATGGGGCTTTTTGCTTTTATGTTATTTGATGGACTTTAGGGTTTGATTGTGATATACGTTGGGTTTAGTTTATTGGCTTCATTTCTGTATGCTTTCCAGGACCAAGGCGAAGCTAAGGACTCCTGGGCTGCATGCTCTTATCCTGGCATGCCAGGACCAGGAATGTAGCTTTGTTCTCTGGCCCCTGGAGGTAAGCATCTGCTGTGCTTAGCAGGGCGGCATGCATTCGCCAATGGGTACATTTTACTGTCTCAAATATCTTATTGAAACAATTAAATTGGGAACCACTATTTACAGGTTTCAGTGAGGTACCTACAAAAAAAAAAATTCACTGATACTTAAAATCTCTACATGCAAAAATCTAATAGAACAAAATGATCTTCCTTTCCAAATGACAGAAGATTCAAATGAACATGCAAGAAAGAGCTGGTATTCAGAATTTAATTTGATTACATTAGTTTTCAACATAAGAGGCAGAAGTGAGTAATACAAAGCTATCCAACTAATGGAAAAATAAAACAAAAATATAGACATGTTCACAAGATGACTGCTTGTTTACTGTTTAACAGTCCAAATTTTGCAAGCACTTCAGTAGTTAGAAAAGAAAGCCTAGAGTTCTTATTTGTGACTTAATATATGGAATAAATGATTTAAATCTATTCATAATAGGAATTTTTCTATTAGGCTAGATTTTTTCTAACTTATTTTCAATTACAGAATTATTTTTCTCTTAAAAAGTGTATTGCAACAATCATTAGATCTTGTTAATTCCCTAGATGATGTTTCATCTCTCATTGCTTTTCTTTCTTCCTGCCATGATTTTAGGTTCAATTTGTATTTTGACGTACAGAAAATAGGCTGAGATTAACTTATTTCTGGTGGATTTCTGGAATATAAACTGGAGTCTTCATTTCCCTTATACTTCTTTCAGAATCTGAAAGGTGTCCCAAAGAGGGTTTCTTCTTACAGTCTTAGTATTCTGTTAAGAAAATTAATCTTTGAAACTCTTCAAAAGAGAGCAGATTATTAATCCTAAAATGGTCATATCATCCAAAAACATTTTCTTTTCTTTCATAAGAAGAGATATTCTATTTTTTCAACAACTTTATTCAGATATACTTCACATACTCTGCAATTCACTTATTTGTACAATTCAATTGTTTTTCAATTGCATCATTAATATTAAAAATTGTGTTTAGATATATATATATATAAGTAATATTTGACATTTTATCCATTTTTAAATGTACCATTCAGTGGCCTCATTTACATTTACAGTACTGTGCAACCATCATTATTATCTATTTCCTAACCTTTTCTTCACCCCAGACAAAAACTCTGTAATCATTAAATAATGACTCCCCCACTTCTCTCTCTCTAGAACCCCTGGTTACCTCTAACTTCATATATATATATATATATATGTTTCTTTTTAAGGAGGAATATTCTTCATTGAATTGTTTACTTAGCTTTTCTTTTCAAATTGTTTAAGGTCCTTGCCAAATTATTATAGAAACAGAAATGATCTCAAGATGAACAGCCATTTAGCTAAGCTTTTAGATAATGAAGAGTTTCTAAGTAATGTTAAAATAAAATAATGCATACCTTATCAGATTATTTTCTGCTTTCTCTAGGTGAAATCTGAAACACGCATACATTGTTAAAAAAAAAGTTCATTTGAGAATTTGATATGTGTGGGTGACATTGTATATATTCCACATCACTCATACAATTAAAAGAGAAGAAATATAAACATGTGACTTTTAATATCTGGAAATCATCACTCCATTTTCTTTCCCATTTCTCTGGACTGTATCTGGAATAATAATAGTCTAAATTTTGAGGAAAGCAGCCACAATGTCAGTTCTGTTCCCATGGTCCCAGAATTACTTTTTGTACTGCACTTAGCTTTCCAAATTCTCAGGCACCTACTGAAGTGCTAGTGTCTTTGGTTTTGAGACTTGTCTTCCTGCTCTGCCTACATTTCATAAATAAGAATGTTTATCTCCAGGCAGTTCTGCCAAAGTCTAATCCCACATATGTATGGCACCCTTCACGGGCCCACTTAGCACCTACAGCATTATCCTGATAAGGCAGGTGCAAAAGCAATTAATTCCCTTTGTGGTGGAGGGAGGTATCCTTCATTGCTGTTCATCTGTTAGCTAGCACCAGTTGAATACATTCTCTTGCTCTACAGAAGTAACTGGTCCAAAATTAAACACTGCCTTGAAATGTTGTCTATCAAAATTGCACTCTTTCTTTAGACCCTGAATGCCTAATGTGACAGCATGGGTTTTTAGTTGTCAGGCAATATTAATAAGACTTTAAATAAAACTTGAAGCTAAAATTAGCTTCAATACATACTGATATGGGTTGACCGTGTCCCCACCCAAATTTCAACTTGAATTGCATCTCCCAGAATTCCCCCATCTTGTTGGAGGGATCCAGGGGGTGGTAATTGAATCATGGCAGGGGCAGTCTTTCCCATGCTATTCTCATGATAGTGAATAAGTCTCATGAGATCTGATAGGTTTATCAAGGGTTTCTACTTTTGCTTCTTCCTCATTTTCTCTTGCCACCACTATGTAAGAAGTGCCTTTCACCTCCCTCCATGATTCTGAGACCTCCCTAGCCACGTAGAACTGTAAGTTCAATTAAACCTCTTTTTTTCCCCAGTCTTGGGTATGTCTTTATCAGCACCATGAAAACAGACTAACACAGTATATTGGTACCAGTAGAGTGGGGCATTGCTGAAAAGATATTTGAAAATTTGGGAGTGACTGTGGAACTAGGTAACAGGCAGAGAGGTTTGAACAGTTTGGAGGCTCAGAAGAAGACAGGAAAATGTGAGAAAGTTTGGAACTTCCTAGGAACTTGTTGAATGACTTTGCCCAAAATTCTGATAACGACTTGGACAATAAAATGCAGGCTGAAATGGTCCCAGATGGAGATGAGGGACTTGCTGGGAACTGGAACAAAGGTGACTCTTGTTATGTTTTAGCAAAAAGACTGGTGGAATTTTGCTCTGCCCTAGAGATTTGTCGAATTGTAACTTGAGATAGATAATTTAGGGTATCTGGTGGAAGAAATTTCTAAGAAGCAAAGCATTCAAGTTTTGTGAATTGGGTGCTGTTAAAGGCATTCAAGTTTTTGTTTGTTTGTTTTTGGTTTTGTTTTGAGAGGGAGTCTTGGTCTGTCACCCAGGCTACAGTGCAGCAACCTCCGCTTCCCAGGTTCAAGCAATTCTCCTGCTTCAGCCTCGGGAGTAGCTGGGACTACAAGTGGGCACCACCAATCCTGGCTAATTTTTTTCTTTTTTTCTATTTTTAGTAGATACAGTTTCACCATGTAGGCCAGGATGGTCTTGATCTCCTGACCTCATGATCCACTTACCTTGGCTTCCCAAAGTGCTGAGATTACAGGCATGAGCCATTGTGCCTGCCCAGGCATTCAATTTTATAAAGGAAGCGGAGCATTGAAGTATGGAAAGTTTGTAGCCTATGTGATAGAAAAGAAAAACCCATTTTCTGGGTAGAAATTCAAGTCAGCTGCAGAAATTTGCATATGTAACAAGCAAGGTAATGTTAATCCCAAGACCATGGGGAAAACGTCTCCAGGCCATGTCAGAGACCTTCACGCCAGCCCCTCCCATCACAGTCCTGGCAGCCCAGGTGGAAAAAGCGGTTTTGTCAGCTAGCCCTAGGGTCCGCTTGCTGTGTGCAGTCTAGGGACTTGGTGCCCTGTGTTTCAGGCTCCAACCTTGGTTGAAAGGCACCAACATGCAGCACAAGCTGTGGGTTCAGAGGGTGGAAGCCCCAAGCCTTGGCAGCTTCCATGTGGTGTTGAGCCTCTGAGTGCACAGAAGTCAAGAATTGGGATTTGGGAACCTCTGCCTAGATTTCATAAGATTTATGGAAACACCTGGATGCTCAGGAAAGTTTGCTGCAGGGGCAGGACCCTCATTAAGAACATCTGCTAGGGCAATGTAGAAGGAAAATATGGGGTTGGAGCCCCCCAAACAGAGCTCCTACTGGGGCACTGCCTAGTGGAACTGTGAGAGGAGGGCCACTGTTCTCCAAACCCCAGAATGATAGATCCATCGACAGCTTGCACTGTGCACTTGGAAAAGGTGCAGATACTTGACACCAACCTGTGAAAGCAGCCAGGATGGAGGCTGTACCCTGCAAAGCCTAGGGGCAGAGGTGCCCAGGACCATGGAAACCCATCTCTGTGATCTGGATGTGAGACCTGGAGTCAAAGGAAATTTAACTTCTCCTCTAGATTTCGAACTTGCACAGCCCTGTAACCCCTTTGTTTTGGCCAATCTCTCCCATTTAGAATGGCTGTATTTATCCAATACCTGTACTTCCACTGTTTCTAGGAAGTACCTAGCTTGCTTTTTATTTTACAGGCTCATAGGCAGAAGGGACTTGCCTTGTCTCAGATGAGACTTGGGATTGTGGACTTTTGGGTTAATGCTGAAATAAGTTAAGACTTTGTGGGACTTTTGGGAAGGCATGATTCGTTTTGAAATGTGAGGACATGAGATTTGGAGAGGCCAGGAGTGGAATGACATAGTTTGGCTGTGTTTTCCCCCAAATCTCAACTTTAATTGTATCTCCCAGAATTCCCCCATGTTGTGGGAGGGACCCAGGGGAAGGCAATTGAATCATGGGGGCCAGTTTTCCCATGCTATTCTTGTGATAGTGTATAAGTCTCACGAGATCTGATACGCTTATCAGGGGTTTCTACTTTTGCTTATACCTCATTGTCACTTGCCACCACCATGTATGATAAAGTCTTTTGTGTTCCACCATGATTCTGAGGCCTCCTTAGCCATGTGGAACTGTAAGTCCAATTAAATCTCTTTTTCTTCCCAGTCTCGGGAATGTCTTTATCGGCCGTGTGAAAGTAGACTAATACACATACCTATTATTTGATTTGATTCTTTTGAAGATATACTATTTTTTATTCTAAAACGCTAACAAACGTAATTCTTTTTGTTGCATTATTCAATGATATATATATATATATGTATAATATTACTTTCACAAATCATTAAAGTTCTTAATATAATATTAGTATTAATTCATGTATTCCCTTGAGACTGGGCACTCAAATGGCATGATCATATTTTAGTTCTGAAAACTCACATTTTTATTTTACTAATATGATGGATTAATAAAGAAGTCACTCACTCTGTGCTGTTTTCTGTAACTCAAACATTTATTGGGCAAAGACAAATAAGCATGAGGTATACTTTTGAAAGATTATGAGCAAAAAGTACAGTTGGCAGTTCACAGAAATTGAAGAAACTTATAATTCAAGTATTTACCCATGAGTTTATACATGAAACATGGCTATAGTGTCTAAATAAAGTGAAAGAAATCAAGCAGTTAAGCGTGAATTTTAAAACAAGGGTCATGTTTGTTACTTAACTGCTGATTTTCTGAATAATCATAGAATATATCATTAAAACCAATATTGGTATCTTATAAATGAGAAATACTAGATTTTATAGTCATATTTTATCATTACCTCCTTTATAACTTCAGTGGAAATAAAATTTAAAGGTTTATAAATTTTTTTTCTGTTTACATTCTTTTAAATCTTACTATGTATTATTTTGTTGTAGAAAGTCATGCTTTGTATTTTCCATAATTATTTAAGCATATTACTAAGATTTGTGTCTTAAACTCCACAAAAACATTATCAAATAACTTACATGTAGGCTTCCATTTGGGAAAAAAATAACTAAAACATAATAAAAATTTTTAATATTTTATTTAATTCATATGATTAGTTTACATATATGATCTATCATTTAATTAAATCCAGATGTAAGCATTTATGTTGTAAGCTTTTCTTAGGTCTTTTGTGCAATTCAACAGCATAGTTATATTCTAATACTTTTTAGATACTTTTCCTTTAAGGCAGTAACACCTCATTTAGGTGATGACCGCTAAAAATGAGACTGAATCCTTCTTTTTAATTCTTTGTATCCAGGCATATATGCGCCATTTAAGAAATCTGGACTGAGATTCCAAAAGCCCACTGCTGTTTAGCCTAAGAGTTGAGCTTTAATTGTGTTTAGCCAATAAACAAATCTCCTTTGATTCTCAGAGGATGGTGTTATAAAGATGAGTAAGAGGTTATCAATTCCCTGAAGGAACTTTTAATGTAGTCAGTTGGATAATGATTAGCATTTGAATAGAGCTTTCCTTAGTAAAGCACTTTCACGCACACAGATTCAACTGGTGAATATTTGTAGCTTGTAGTTGATGGGTGTTTGTTTGATCTCTAGATAAATCTGATGGCTTAATACAGAGACATGAATTTCTTCTGTAATCAAACTGTGACCCTGCTCGTGAGACATGTTTTACAAATATATGTCATTGAGAATAAAGGAAACAAGGTGATGTGGCAAGTTGAGTATAAAACCTATCATGATTCCTCAAAAACCTATTCAAGTTCTCTTCTCATACTGTGGGCTTTTTTGCGTCTTCTTATTGGAAGAATAAGCAAATGCTTAGGGTGGTGTTCTTAAAACAGATTTGGGATGTTGATTAATTCTGCACAGGCCAAAAATATAAATGCACATTTGTCATCAATTCAGGTTTGGTACCCTCCCCTCCAACAAATTCAAATCGTTTTCTGTTATTTTCCAATGGTCAATGCCAAGCCTAAACTTTAGACATTTTCCTTGTAGTATGGGTAATCATACTTTGGATAATTGAAAAATACTTTAAAGATTTACTTCAAACATTCACCAGATAATTTTCAAGCCTTTTCCACTTTGGTTTGATTAGCCTTGTCTGAAACTCTGTCTAAAATACATGAGAGGAACAGGGGAAGGAATTGTTAGTTGGCAGGAAAGCTCTATTGCTGAATAAATTCACGAATTATGGCTGGAATGATTTGGTAATACTTTTTCCACTGTGCATAGCCAGACAATCTCAGCCAACTAGCAGAACAGAATCTATACTGTCAAAATGGAAAAAGTGGTGGCAATTATGAAGCTAGGGATTTTGGCAGTACATGCAGAATTTGGCTCTTTCACTTTGCCATGAGGAGGAACATGCAGGCACCAGCTATAGCAGCTTGGTCTGCTGCTGTATTGCCTGGAGAATATGTGATGCTGGAGATAAATTACAAAGCCCCAGTTCTTGGTTCAGAATTCTTCATTCAAAGTGTTCTAAGAACTTCTGTCAGTAAAGATTCTGACATGGTTTGTTAACTGCACTGTTTTGTTGACTTTATAGCAGAAAAAATAGCAAACATTTGTAAGCACTTACTATGTGCTTTAAAAAGTGTGAAATTCTCGGCCAAGTGTGGTGGCTTATGCCTGTAAATCCAGCACTTTGGGAGGCCAACACAGGTGAATCAGGAGATCAGGAGTTCAAGACCAGCCTGGCCAACATGGTGAAACCCTGACTCTACTAAAAATATAAAAATTAGCTGGGCATAGTGGTGGGCGCATGTAATCCCAGCTACTCTGGAGGCTGACACATGAGAATCACTTGAACTTGGGAGGCAGAGGCTGCAGTAAGCCGAGATCGTGCCACTGCACTCCAGCCTGGGCGATGGTGTGAGACTCCATCTCAAAAAAAAAAAAAAGTGAAATTCATTCCATATATTAATTATTTCCATATATTAACTCTTACATTGACCCTGTGAGGCTAGTACAATTTTTAGTCCTCTTTGAAACATAAAAATACAGAAGTGCAGAGAAATAGTTCCCCAGTAACTTGCCTGGGGTTACATAGCTAGTGAGTCTGATTATAGAACCCACACTTTTACCACCATTCTTTTTTTTTTGAGGCGGAGTTTCACTCATGTTACCCAGGCTGGAGTGCAATGGCGCGATCTCAGTTCACCGCAACCTCCGCCTCCTGGGTTCAGGCAATTCTCCTGCCTCAGCCTCCTGAGTAGCTGGGATTACAGGCACGC
>NW_016107389.1:2541012-2587018 GCF_001604975.1 Cebus imitator | reverse complement strand
GTGATCCACCCGCCTCGGCCTCCCAAAGTGCTGGGATTACAGGCTTGAGCCACCGCGCCCGGCCCCACCACCATTCTTTAGTGTCTTGATATGAAGAACAGAGTTCAAGAGGAAAATCTATAGTCTCTTCTATAGGCCCTTAGGCTGCCTTCTATGGCTTTTTTTAAAATTTGGGTTTTTTTTTGGGGGGGGGTGGAGGTGGATATAGGGATATGTAAATTTCTTCTGAAGTATTAATATAGAGAACATATTGTTTGCCATTTTTTGCTTTTCTACTTCAGCATTATAACTTTATGATGCCTATTTTTTGTTAATAATGTCAGTATTCATTGTAGATTTATGGTGAAATATGATTAGAAAATTTGATAGTTCTTGTTTTTGATTATTGGTCTTGTTGTTTTAACCATAAAATTAATACTGTATAATAATTAAATAGTGCCTGTAAACTCTATTCATTAGATTATTATTTTTTATTAGTATTTTGGAATCAAATGTCATAATTTAGTTATAATTTAACAGAAGTGTTTTCTGTAATCCATGTGTATATAATAAAAATGTGGGTGGGCATTCTGGGCATTTTATTCATTATCACATTCCCCATAACCAGAAGGGTTCCTAGCACCTACTTAGTGCTCAATATTTATGGAATGTATTCATGGGTGAATGAATAATGAAGTTAAATGACTTGAGCTTATTCAAATGTAGAATTTTGCTTTTCTTTGCTAAATATTCAAGTTAATGTTGATGAAGAAAGTCAGTAACATTAGAAGCAGCAAGGAGCTGAGAGTAATGTGCCCTTTCTCAACCCCCACCCCAAACTGATTCTTTGGAGCTCCTTGAGGAAGAGTGCTTTTTCACTCATTTCTGCATTACCAGACCTGACATAGCATACTGCTCTACAGGTAGCTAACAAAATAATAAGTCAATAATTGAGCAAACGAGATGATCTAAGCTCTTGTTCCTTTATTCTACCACTTTTTAAGTATTTTGGGAGCATGTAAGGCAGGAATGAGGTGCCACACATTCCAGCAGCAACAATCTCACATTTCTGAATTGAGCACAGCCTCACAGGCCAAGGTCCAACTGCCCTCTGGAACTTAGAGTCCTTATTGTATCAACATAAAGAGATCACTTAGCCTCTGCTTTAATACCTCCTTTGTCATGTAGATTTAGTGTAGTCCTTAGTTCCTGTGACCCCAGAATATGTTTCCCTGATGTTGGCTCAGCCCATTGACATTTTGTTCAACAAGCTTAGGTTTTCTAATGCAAGGCATCCCTTCAAATATTTGAGGATAACCTTCATTTCCAGAGGCTACTCTATATTACCACACTACTTGAGGTGTTTATATCGGTTTCTGTTATATGCTTGACTGTCTTCTCTTCTGGATGACTGTCCCTAGAGCTGGTCCTAATATGTCTACGTTAATAACTCATTGGGCTACAATACAGAAACAATATTGAATGATGAGTCAGTGTTAATCTACAGAAAATGTTCAGTTATTTTCAGTTCTCAAAACGAATAGGTGATCAGTGAATATTCTTGAAGACTTGATTGATTGACTGATCAATACTCATAGTTCTTGTTTTCACTCACAATATGTGGCCTTTCACATACATTTCCTTCATAGACGTGTTCTTATGTTCACTCTCCTTCTTTTCTATTCATGTGTAATTTCCATCAGTATATCTTATTCCTTCATGCTGACTAATGCCTCCCACCCAGTCATAATCTCCTGCACCATGTTCAGTTTAGTGTTTTTCGGAAAGTCTAAAGTAAATAAACTATTTTTTAAAGTTTTCTAATTTTTTTAACAGAAGCTCCATTAACTACTCCTACCTCCCCACACGATGAAACAGGGAAACAGTGCTGTAGGCATACAGTGACAATAGGACATCAGGAAATGCCCAAGAAGTTCAGCCCCACCTTAACATGATGTTTTCAGGAATTTGGACAGCATATACCAGCATTTCTAAGAAACATGCAAGACCAATATAGCATTTATAATCAAAATATATGTAAGAGTTGCAATTAACAATTAGGTCTCCTTGAATATTTAAGTTATCAAATTATGACTATGAATAATGTGATTAACACTCACAACACTATCATCATAAATGGTCATATTTTCAGTCTATGTTTTGTGTTTAAATTCCACAAAAGGAAATAAGTATAATAATATCATGAATTGCAGCAATGTCTTCTTTTTAAGGCTCCAAAAATATTTTAAGGAACATTTGTGGTTTGTTCTAAATTGCAAGATTTAACTTCCAAGATGTCAGAATTAATGAGGTCATGTTAGAATATTCACACTTTTTATTAACAAGACCAATTTATATTTTTATATTTTCTCTTTATATATGTCGATTGTAGGAAATTAATTTTGACCATTAATTAATTAATTAATTAATTAAGAACAATAGCATTTTATAAAAAAGATATAATTTAAAATCAAATATTAAGCCAATGGTCTTTTTTTAAAGATTGGTTTATGGTGCACAGAATTCATTCATAACATAAGAAGCATATTCATAACATAATCTTGGGTATGCCATATGTGACCATAAGAAGGATCATTACCTTTAACAGCTGTGAATTCCTAATGAAGTGAAAACATGCATAGTCAAGGTCAATAATGTTCTCATGTTGCAATTTTGTATGTTTTCATCATCAGAGGCTGTCAGGAAGAATTTCATTGGTCTCAGTATTTTTCTGTGTATGAAAGAATATGGGTTTATTGCTCATTATGCTTCTGCGACAATCATTTCAACCCCCTAATCTATATAAGACTCTAGTTATTGTTTGTGTTAAATATGGATACTAAATTTTTCCACTTCTAGATAAAATCTGAAAGATGCCATGATTAGCTAACTATTGGATTTCAAGAATAAATCTATTATATCTAAACCAAATATAAAACATGTCTAGGTGATGTCAAATATTAGAGATATATTGACATGTTTACAATTACTATTTTTCTTTTATCAGTTATATTCTTTTGTCATGCATTTAACAACACTCTATTTGAATGAATTCCCATGAGTAGTATTCATTTAGTTGTTGAGTGCCTATTAAATAAAATTTCTATATTAACGTATAGCTATTTAATAATGTAATAAGTAAACTATTTTTAGTTTTGAGATTATAGTAATTATACTGTTTTTAACAGTTTGTTAGGTGCTGTGTCATGAATCAAGTCTTCATTTTAATGTGTTCTCATTGTTGTAAAACAAGAGGGAATGGTATTTGGAATTTAGCTATATTTATCTTCTCAATCAAATTCTACTTTGGAGGTAAGTAAAAAAGAAGTTATAGCACATCATATAAAATGGATACAAAAGGTATACTGAAAGGAAAATGAAATTGTTGATTATATCAGGATAAAGAGGAAAAAGTAAATTTAAAAGTCTGTCTATATCTATTATTGCTAAGAAAGACCCATGTATAAATACTTGGAATTATTATTTTTTTGTTTCCTTTCCTTTTTATAAATTATGTGAATTTACCTGAAAGCTATATAACATATTCAGTATTAAATTATGCTGTGAAGAGAACATAAGATCAGAAGTTCAAGTTTATCAATTTCAAATTCTAACTCTGATATTAACTTGCCAATTAGTATTTTGCCAAGTCACTTATTCAACTTGAATTTCTGAGACCTTATTCAACTAAATTCACAAGACCTTCAGCTGACCTAAAGGACCAGAAAATTCAAGATATAGTTTCCATATATTCTGTTTGACATGACTTTTACGCAAAAAGTGGGAAAAAAGTGCTACAGGCCCAGCTTTTCTCACTGGAATAAAGTCTTGATGGTCTATAACCAGACAGTATCCTTCTTTATCTAGAAGGAATTACAGGCATAGATGGATACTCATGTTGTTTGGGGATGAAAAGTATCTACCACATTGGCAATATATTCAGAAGCAATCCTCTGTACATATTGCAAGATGCCCCACATGTCATTTCCTTAAGTGAAGTATTTTGTACCCTTTAGATTGCTGCTTCACTTATCAGACACACAGAACCTCTCAAACTCAGTTTTAATTTTTCCTGTAAAAAGATTCAGATCTAAATATTTAACTGTTTGAACTGAGTTCAGTTGAATGAAAATAATGAATTGACTGTTGAAGTCGTTATAAATTTGACTAGTAAAAATAATAGTATAGAATGTGCAATGTCTTTCCATAATTATTATAGGAGCTATACATTTTGATAAAATATAAGAAGTATTTGTTGCATTGAGCAAAAGAGAGAACCAAGCATTTAATATTGCTGTTGATTTTAATCACAGACCTAGTTCCTGTGAACTGAAAAAATATTATAGGTTAATTGAATAGCAGTTGTCACTTAAAATGGTTTGTTGTTATACTTGCATGCTAATGAAAATTACATACCCCCAAAAAAGGGGAAGTAAGAAAATTCGAGGGACTGATGAATCTCAGGAATGGAAAAATTTCTCCTAAGAGTCTATATCAAACTCTAATAAAGCAGTCTTTTGATATCTTTATCATTTTTGTCAAGCCAAAAATTAACAGTCTAATCTAATCAATTATTTAATTCATTAATTTACTCAATAATTATTCAGAATGCACTTTGCACTATGCACTGTGCTAGAAATAAGAAATATAAAGATTAATAAGACACAGTTCTACCCTTGATAGGTTCACAGTCAAGTAGAAGACTAAAACAAGGTAGTTCAAGAGTAAATGTATGTTTACATACAAATAATTGTTTTCTGCTTGAGTTCGAGGTAGATCAGAGAGAAGACGAAAGTTAATAAATTTAGTTTTCTGAGATAAGGATATATAGTGACATTAGAGATGACCTAAAAATAATGTGCCTCAAAAACTGGTTAAGTATTATTTGTCATTTGAATTTCTGAAGAAAGATTCACAATAAATTCACAAGTCATGGTAAAGTTTGGTGTTTTTGTGAAATGAAAAGAAGATGAGAAATGCAGACCAGAACTTTTGCAAGATTATACAATTCCATAATGACATAGTGCATAAAATTTATCTTTAATTTATCACGAAGAGTGAACTTGAATATGGTAACAGTGAAGAATTACAGAGCATTGTGACAGCAAAGCCAGAAGTTGCAATAATGAAACAGGCAGAAGAACTTCATGTTTATGTTTCAGTGCTTCACAGATGGGTACACTGATGAATAACCTGCAGGGAAGTGTGCTCATGAGGTGAGGTTGCTTGATTTTGTTGTCAAATCAAAAAAACTGTAGATATTATTCCTGAGAGGCATTCTTTACACTCAGCCTTAATCAGAAAACAAGTAGTTCCATGATATAGATCAGTGAACTTGCTATGATAGCTGATGTATGTGAAAATGCCAGAGAGCACTACATTTTGTTATTATTAAAATGTTATCTGTAAAGGTTCTATGTATGGAAGACATAAATTTACATTTCCCCTTCTACCTCTCTGGCCACCTCTCATTAGTGTGTTTTGCTGAGTCCTTGCTTCCTCAGCCCCTAAATGTTGTAGGGTCCCAATATTCAGTGCAAGCCTGTCTCACCCTACTTTACTCCCCCACTACCTGTTTCTTTCTCTGATCTCCACCACAGCTCTTTTTGCTGATCTTATCTAGCCCCATAACTTCACATACCAACTATATATGAAATAATTCCAACTTTGTATCATTAGCCTCTCCCATGAACTAGTTCATTGTCTCCATTTGATGTTTAATAAGCATCTTAAAACAAACACATTGAAAGAAGACCTTCAGAATCAGTACTCAGGCCCACAATTCTCTTTCTCCTTTAGTTTTCTCTTTGTCAATAAATCACTCCCTTATCCAACAAACTGCTTGGGCCAAACTCTGGGTGGTGTTCTCCTTTAGAAAGTTTTGTCAAATGTACCTCCAAAATATATCCTGAATCTTGCTTTTCGCTATCTTCACTGCTTGCACCTTTTCTATCCTCATCTTTTAATTAGACTGCCCTTATATGAATGCTTCAAACTCTACTCCTTCTCTTGCTTTTTTACAATTCACTTTCCTCAGAGCAGCAAAAATAATGGGGCACTTTTTGAAATATAAAGGGATTCATGGTATTCTACATTGAAAACTTTTCTCTTCATTGCCACTTGGGCTTCTTCATTCTCCTTGTCTTGGAGATCTATCTGGTGATCAATCTGTTTACCTTGTAATCAAGCCCCTGTGATTGTTTACCTTGCGATCAAACCCTGTGATCTCTTCTCAGCCAGAGCTAATCTCCTCTCAGTCTCTGATGCCCCTCTCCAGTACTCTACCGTGCAAGCCATGTTTTGGGTCCCAAATTCATTCCCACTTGATATAATTAGGATTTGCATCCCAAACAAAATCTCATCATGAATTATAATACCCATAATCCACATGTATCAAGGGAGAGAACAGGTGGAGGTAAATGGATAATGGGGCAGTTTCCCCAATGCTGTTCTCATGATAGTGAGGGATTTCTCAGGAGATCTGATGGTTTTGTAAGGGATTCTTCCTCCTTTGGTCAGCACATGTCCCTCCTGCCACCTTGTAAAGAAGGTGCCTTGCTTCCCCCGGACTTCTCCATGATTGTCAGTTTCTTGAGGCCTTTCCAGCCATGCTGAAGTGTGAGTCGATTACACCTCTTTCCTTTATAAATTACCACGCCTTGGGCAGTTCTTTTAGAACACAATGAAAATTGACACCTTTGGGCCTTTGCACTTAACATACACATAGCTGGCTCACTCCATTATTTCAGTTCCATTTTATATGTCATCTTTTTCAAAGGTGTCTCTGCTGACCACCTGACGTGAGCATTAGCTGTTCATGTGCACCTCTCCCACTCACACACTTCGCCTCTTGGTGCAATTCTATTTCTCTGTAGTTTTTTCCATGGCACTTATCACTGTAGGATTTCTTCATGTGCTTTTTTTTTTTTGCTGACTGCCTCCTCCTTTCAAATGTAAACCCCTTAAGAGCATGAGTCTCATCTCCCCTTTTTATTTTTGAGTCCTTAATATCTAGAAAACTAAAGGCACAATAAGTGTGTATGGTGAGAAGGAAAGAGATTCTACAGTTATTTCTTGTTTTCCATCTTTATAAGCTTTAGAGAGATTACCAATATATTAAAAGATACACAAAGCTGAAGGTATGTATTACTCATTACTCTGATATTGTCTTCTGAGAGCAAAGCATGACAAGTGTTTATTTTTTACAAGTTGGAATTCCGTATTTTAGCTGCTTCTTGCACTCTTTAAATTCTGTACTTTTTACATGATTTCCTTTTTATCTATAAAAGATTGTGTCAAAAAGGAATTTGATTTGTAGAGACTCAGTGTTAGGACTTTGAAATAACGCAGTAGGGAGAGAAAACAATAAAAATGTGTAATTTTCCACTTATAAACACAACACATTTTATGTCTTGGAATTAGGGAGTAATTTATGAATAATTTTTTTCCAAAAAATGAAAGGTAATATAAAGCAGTACATTGACTTCAGACACATTGTATTATTTTTCACTATTTACAGAATATGCCACCACTTAAAAATGTACTATACTGCTGTTATTCTAGGATAGATAGAGAAGAAGAAAAAAAAAATTATGGTCATTAGACTCCTCAGTGAGGGAACAAACGGGGAAAGGTTTCATACTGGAAAGAGTATCAAGAGTTATAAATTATGATGAATAAATTATATGTACAATTCCTAGATTTTTCTTGGTACTTTTATGTAATTATCTATGACCTAATTTATTCCTACTAATCATGATTCTATCTGTATAAATAATCTGATTGCCTGGGACAAGGTGGGAGGCAGTTCAGTGTAATTATCAGAACACAGACTAGGGTTTGAAACCCAGCTTCACTACTTAATAGTTATGTGGCTTGAGCACATTACTCAGTTTCTTCTTGTGTAAAATAAAGATTAATTAATAAATATCTGCCTTACGAGGTTGTTCTGAGCATTAAATAAGAAAATGTTTGCTAATATAATATTACTCTATTTATTATTGTCTTAACTATTAGCCATGTTATCATATATTTTAGCTGTTATCCTTACCATGTCATAGATCCCAAGGTTATATTTAAATAAAAAGTAATTGTATTAATTTTCCATGGATTTATTAGACATCCAGAGAAGGAGTATTTTCCAGTGGAGGTAAATAAATGTTATACAGAGGAAAAGCAGACTCCATTACTTTAAAATTTGATAAATTCTAAGTTAAATAAATTTAGTCAGGACTTTTCATAGCCTTTAAAATGTGAATACGAATGAATATGTTCATGAGCTTGAATTAATCATTCTATATAATAATATATTACTTTATATGTAAAAAAACTATGAATGTAGAGATACATGGCATTTTTCTGTAGGGTTTTATTTTTTTTGCAATTGTATACCTAATATTTTTGTGATTAAAATGTTTAAAAAATATTAATATGCATTATTATCTTCCCAGAGGGACATAAATTGTGCAAGATTTTTCGCAATGGGGAATTTTTCCACAGAGGCTCTGCTACTCTTAATTCACAGATAATTAAAAAATGACTGATCAGGAAGAGAACGTTCTTATAGTCAGGTTAGGGATTCTTTCTGCAGCTTAAAAAAGAAAATCTGTGAACTTGCAAAGCTCTAGCTTTTCAGCATTGCAGTTATATAAGATGAATAAGAGGATTTAAGATGAAACTAAAAGTAAGATATAATTTAGACCTACCTTGTTTCACTCATATTTGAAAGCAACATTTTCCTGTGGCTCAAGTAAATCAAATAGAGATTAAAGAATATTCGTATGGTATGTCTGTCGAGCAAAACTGATTTTGCCTCCCCTTGTCATTTCCAGGAATATATTTTACTTCAGTAAAATGTTTCTACTTCTATGAAAAAAGATAGCATAGCATAATGGTACAAATGTAAACACTGGATCCAGGTTATCTGGTTTGAAACTCAGCTCTGCACTTACTGGCTGTTTGACACTGATCAAATTACTCAACATCTCTGTACCTCAGTTATGTTATCTGAAAGTGGAGATAATAAATAGATACCAATTCATAGGAGTGTTATAGTGTTTAAGTGAGTTACTACTTTTAAAGTATTAAGAACTGCTCCTGATCATAATGTGAACTGCATATTTGTTAAATAAGGTAGAAAGGCTACTGATATGGTTTGGCTCTGTGTCCCCACTCAAATCTCATCTTGTAGATTCCATAATTTCCAGTGTTGTAGGAAAGACCCAATGGGAGATCACTGAATCATGGGGATGGGTCTTTCTTGTACTGCTCTCGTGATAGTGAACAAGTCTCATAAGATCTGATGGTTTTAAAAAGGAGAGGTTCCATGCACAAGCTCTCTTCCCTTGACTGCTGCCATACAATAAGTGCCTTTCACTTTCTGCCATGATTGTCAGGCCTTCCCAGGCACATGGAACTGTAAGTCCAATAAGCCTCTTTCCTTTATAAATTACCCAGTTTGATATGTGTCTTTATCAGCAATGTGAAAATGGACTAATACAGATACCTATTACTTTTTCTGTTTTTTTGCCTTTCTTTTGTCCTGTGTCTAGTGTCATATTCACAAGGAGGTGATAGGAGAAAGAATGAGTGTTCACTGGTAGAAATCTAATTCTGCTACTTTGTCTCTGAATCCAGTGATGTTCTATTTTGAAGCAAGTAGTTATTAGAGTTTCTTCCCCACTGACGACTGTGTGGTAGTGGTCAGATTGGAAAATAAGTTTTTAGTTTGTTTTAGTTTTTTGAGAGAGTGTCTTGCTTGTTGCCCAGGCTGGAGTTAAGTGGCGTAATCACAACTCAATACAGACTGCAACTTCAAATCCTAGGTTTAAAGTGATCTCCTACCTCAGCCTTCTGAGTAGCTGGGACTATAGATGCTATCCACCATGCTCAGCTAATCTTTTACTCTTGGAAAGAGATGGGGTCTCAGTATGTTGTCTTGACTGGTCTCCAACTCCTGGACTCAAGCTATCTTCTTTCTTTGGCCTCCCAAGTTGCTGGGATTATAGGCAAGAGCCATTGTGTGGGGCCAGAAAATAAGACTTTGCTACCCCTCATATAAAAATATGTGGATTTGTGCCTGATAGTACACCATGTTGATCAAGAGTGAGGTTTGCATCTCTTAGTAGGACAATAGAGTCAGAAATCTTCTAATCATCTTGTTTTATTAGCACTACCACTTTCTTAATTTATTTCCGTGATGATCTGGTGCACAGTTGTCATAATAGTTCACATCAAATGTGCTAAATAAATGTGTTTTGCATCACCTAACTCTCATGATAAGCTTATTTATAAAGGATCCATTGTCATTATTTCCCTTCTACAGTGAAGGAAACCAATAAATGTCTTGCTTTATTTAAAACTAGTACAATATTGAACTGGCTTAGAAACCCAAAGACCCCACTCCAGAAACTGTACTTTAACCACTCTACAATTCAGTATCTCTTGGACACCTTAAAATAATAATCAAGCACCTGGAACATCTAAATTTATGCTCTGTATATCTTAGTACCAATTTCCCCAAGGCTCAGTAAGCACTATAAATATATGTGTACCCTTAAACTTGATTGTGATGTCATAACAAAATTATTTATAATTATCAAAACACGAAAACAATCCAAATGTTCTTCAACCGATGATTGCAAAAAAAATATATGATATACCCATACAATGGCATACTGTTTGGCAATAAAACGTAACCATCTGGTGACACATGCTACAACATGGTTGAGCTTCAAAAACGTCCCACAGAAACAGTATGTTAAGTAAAAGAGACCAGATATAAAAGATTATATAGTGAAATGTCCATAAAAAGCAAATCTATGGATCAGAAAGTAGATTATTGGTGGCCTACGACTACGAGTTATAATACGAATGACTGCAAATGAGCATGAGACATCTTTTGCAGGCGATGAAAATGTCCTAAAGCTGGATTGTGGCAATGGTTGCACAAATCTGTAAGTTTACTAAATATCGTTTATTTAAAAGAATTGTGCACTTAAATGGAAGAATTTTATCATATGCAAATTATACCTCAGTAAAGTTGTTTAAAAAAGAGACAAACTGAATCATGGCCCAGAAATACCATAGTTCAGTGATAAGCATAAAACAGACTCAAAGTTAAAATTTTACAATACCTTGTAGTTTTAAACTTATCTGTATTTCCTCCATAATTTGTAGGATAAAAGATAAAAAGTAATTGTTTTAACATCTAGCATAAATAATAAATCGGCAATAAAATAGGAGTCTTATTTATTTAGAATTTGGTACTGACCTTATTTCTCTTGGATATGATAAACTGAATGTCTAAATTTGGAAATAAATTGGGTTTTGTCCTTCATTTAAAATTTCTCTCTTTAAATGGAAATGTTTAAGTTAAAGTTTTATGATGTCATTAGATGTATATATAAAGGAAGATCTGCAAAGTTTAAAAGAAATCTACTACCTGTACCCTGGGTAAGTAACTAATACACTTCTTTTTAGTCAATCACCCAATTTTATTATGTCCAGTCCTTTGATTTTCACTTAATTGTACTTTGTGATATATGCAGGGCATTCATTTATTATTTCTTCCATTTTGCAGATTAGACAACAGAGTCTAAGAGGTAGAAAAGCTACTAATATGGTTTGGCTCTGGGTCCCCACCCAAATCTCATCTTGTAGCTCCCATAATTACCACGTGTTATGTGAGGGACCCTGTGGGAGATGAGTCATATAGGGATAAAGCCCAAATCATGTAGCTTTTAAATGGCTGAGATGTGCCTAGCACTCTGTTTTCCTGAACACTAGTCTTATATGATCTAAAACATGATTATTCTATGCTGCATTCATTGCTCAAATTAATAGGGATTTACAAGTACTGATTAATTCTGTAGAGCCATGGTAGATATCATAGCTGGGTTCTTTAACAGTTATATTACTGTCATCTTTTAAGATTCTTTTGGTAACATATAGTAAATGGGAACTGCAAGCTATAAGGGTTTAAAATTTGACTTGGGACTGATGCATTATATAGTCTTTGATGTGCATTATCAGGCATCTACCAATAGACAGATGGAGAAAAAAATGATTCTAAACATACACAGCATATCCATCTGAAAATGATGTTCCTGAATGCATCATTTTTCACTACTGGGCTTCAAGCTTTGCGAAAAACTTAGGAAAGTATTATAGATTATTTAACTATTGTACTGGCTGGCCATACATCAAAGCAAAAGAAGAGAGCTACCCTGCTGCTTTTTACAAAAGGTGTAATTAGGCTCTAATGGAGCTCCAAGTTATTCTTCCCCGAAAATATTCTGAATGGCAGATTTCCTGACGCTTAAAAGCCTTAGATCTCAGTCCATTTCTTATGGACTCAACAACTTACTATGAAAGAAAGACTTGTCAAAAGCTCACAAATCCATTTTCTCTCTTCTTTCTTAGTCTTTGTCTTAAAGAAATAAAAGAAGTTAGTGTGTGTTGGTTTCTTTAAAACAGTATCTCTTGATCTATTCTTAGCATATTATATTTCTTAATAATATTTTCTTTCTATTGTCCTCATCATGGTGAATGTTTTTCTTCTTTTAGCAACGACATGTATCCTATAATCACTTTTTCAAATACTGTGGTTATCATGTGAATTTATGTTTCTTACACATGAAGATGGATTTGTTCCCTGAAAGCTTGGACATTAAGCCTGCATATTTTGTTTTTTATTTGCAGTTGTCCTGTTTCACTTCATGTTTTCTGTATTCAGAACCTGATGCACTGACAGTAAGGAAACAAAGATGGATATCTTTTTCATAAAGCAATATGCATGGGAACTATGGAAATACTTTTCTAGTTACATTTACTTATTTTGTTTTTAATACAGTTGTTTTTTAGATATAAGTGAGACTGAATGGGGTGGACTTAATGTAAAGCACATGCGTTGGCCAGTTTGCAGGCACTTGTTAGAGCTCTCTGAACATATGTTGAATAATGGATTCTGTTTCTTTTATGTGTTTTTGGTGAAGCCTAGCACTGTATTTTTAAAGGCTAGGAAGCTTATAAATGTATTGGAACTTTTTCTCCCATTAGGCTATAAAGTGAAAAAGATTAAAAAAAATTGTAGGTAAGAGAGATTAGACTTCTCCAGGATAAAGCAAATTTGTATTTTTCCGTGTGTGTGTGAAATTTTCTGTCTATCTATCCATCCATCTATCTATCATCTAACAGTAAGCATCTTAAGGTAGAAACCTATGAGTTTAATTGTTGAATTTCCTTAATTTGTTTGAAGTAAACACATATGTACCTCCTGAATATGTTACTTAAAGAGGTATACTTTTTAAACTTTTATTTTAGGTTTACAGGTACATGTGTAGTTTCATTATATAGGTATATTGTGTGTCACGGAGGGTTGGGGTACAGATTATTTCATCACCCAGGTAATATGCATAGTACCTGAAAGGTAGGTTTTCAATCCTCACCTTTCTCCCACCCTTCATCCTCAAATAGGCCTCAGTGCTTCTTGTTTTCTTCTTTGTATCCATACATACTCAATGTTTAGCTCCCAATTATGAGTAAGAACATGTGGTATTTGGTTTTCTATTTCTATGTTAGTTTGATTCGGATAATGGCCCCTAGCTCCATCCTTTGAGATCTGCAAAGGACATGATCTTATTCTTTTTTATGAATGCAGATTATTTAATGTTGTATATATACCCCATTTATTTATCAAGTTTAACAATGATGGGCACTTAGGTTGATTCCATGTCTTTGCTTTTGTGAATAGTGCTGCCATGAACATATGCATGCATGCATATTCATGGTAGAATGATTTGTATTCTTTTGAGTATATACTCAATGATGGGATTGCTGGGTCAAATGGTAATTTTGACATTCCTGTCTAAATATGATTTTTGTAACATTATTTCTAAAATGCAATTTTCAAATGCTATAAGGTGTTTCTGTTATGCCTCTTTATGATTAAAAGCATCTCAGAATGCTTGAATTCTGCTTACCACCTTACTGTCTAATATTTTAGAATTATTTGTTTTATGTGTCATAAAGTAGCCATTACTGTAGTTGTTTTATACAACATTGCTTATTTAGATTTACTGACATGGTTTCTAATTTCTTGGCTCACTATACCTTCACATGTCTTTCTGTATCAGTTTTCATATTCTTAAAATACAACCTTTAGCTCTTTCAGTTAATATCAGTTAGTAGAAGACTCTCTTTGTTTTGTTTTGAATTATATTTACTTTACCATTCATTTTAGATTATGACTTACTACTGGGCATAAGATTCTAGACAAACAGTTATTTCCACTCTGCATTTTAAAAATATCAATCCGTTAGTTCCGGGCTGCACTGTTGTTTTTGAGAAGTCTAAAATCAGCTGTCAGCACAGCTTCATTAATTGGCAATTTATCTGTCTCCTCTCTGATCATTTTCAAGATCTTTTATTTTCTTTTGTCATTGGCCATTATGATGACCCAAGATGTGTAATTAAAAAAACAATTACACTTGCATCTGATGTTTTTCTTCTTCTATCTGAAGATTCATGATTTTTACCAATTCTGACCTATCATTATTTAAATGCTAATTTATTTCCATTTTTCTTACTTTTAGTCTTTCTCAATTTCTATCAATTTTGTTTTTTCGTATTTTATCATTTACATCTCCTAACTGCTTTTTCTATTTTTAATATATTTATATTTATCTACTTCATTTCCTCGTTTGTTTTCTTATTCATGTCCTTAGTCAGTTTAAACATACTACTTCACAGATTGTATTTTTTTATTACCCTAAGTTCTTGGGTTTCCATTGCTATTCTTGTTCTTTTGGCTGACCTTCAGTCACAGTGTACTGTCCTTATTCATTTTGTCATTTTGGTTTGTAAGATCATCTTAAGCTTTGAAATCTCCTAGGGCCTGACTTTACTCTACTCTGGAAGATGTTTCTGTGCTATTGCTACAATTCACTGCTAGACATGATTGCCAAGATATATAGGTTCCATACATTTGAACACTGAACCTAGGTAAAGTTTTTTAAATATTACAAAATCCTTTTTTTTTTAATGCACCCAGAATACAAGGAAAACTTCCATGTCTTCTATTTTGAGTAGACATATTTATTTTTCTCTGCCTATCCACTAACAGATGGTGCAGCTATTCTAGGTTCCTTCTTTGATTGAGATATCTCTCCCTCCTTGTTATCCATGGTCCACATCAGTGTCAATCCCCAAATTATTTGGATACCCAGCAGATGATCAACTTCCTCACCAACCCAAGATTTATTTCCGTGCCAGCTCATTGGTTTATACTTTTAAAAAAAATAAACTGATTTTTAATGTTTGGAATTAACTCATCATAATGAAGCAGGAGACAATAAAATAAATTGATAGTGAAGATTTATTTAAAACATAGTGCTTTAATGGGGATTTAAAGGATTTAAAAGTTTTACACTTTTTGTTTCTTGCCCTTGAAAAGTCCCTTTCCTTTTTAAGCAAATCTAGATGTGCATTTTGAGAAATATTTCAAGTTACCTAGTTTAGCTAGACTAGTCAATTATGATAAATATAAGTCTCCCAAATTACTTAGTTATTTAGCTATGGTTTCTCTAAATATTCAGGATGAATATCACCCACAAATAAACTGATTTTTAATGTTTGGAATTAATTCATCATAAAGAAGCAGGTGACAATAAAATAAACTGATGATAGTGAAGATTGACTTAAAACATGACACTTCAATGGGAATGTAAAGGATTTAAAGTAGAGACATCCCTATCATTATACATCACCACAATAAAATAAGAGTTGATGATTTTAAATTGATTATTCCGGATTAGGATTAAGATGGTGGGGAGAAGGCAGGAATAGCATGCAACTCCCACTTGAGAAGACAGAGGAGCATGTGGAGACTTATATCGTGAACTTTTGCTCCAAGAACTACTGCAGGAACGTACCAGGAAAGCTGAGAGAATCAACAGACCTTTTGAAGGAGCTGGATCACCACTGCAGTCACCCTGAGACACTGAAAAACAGTGAGTCAGCTTGCTTTCTCAATAGAAGACTCATGGTCTGGGCCGACTTCTCAGCCCTGGTCACTGGTGGCCTGGAAATAGCCTCAGTGCTGTTGTGAGGGCACACTGGGAGTGAGACTGGGCTTTAGGACTGGCGTGAGGCCAGTGACTGCTGGCATTTCCCCGCTTCCCTGGTGACCTGTATGACTCAGTAGAGGCAGCCATAATCTCCCTGTGAATATAATTCCATTGGACTGGAAACTACACTCTCATCCCCCACAGCAACCATGGCAAGCCCTGCCCAAGGAGACGCTGAGCTCAGACAGGCCTATCCCTGCCCCAACCTGGTGATCTTTCTCTATTCACCCTGGTAGCTGAAGACAAAGGTCATAATCTTTTGGAAGCTGTGTGGCCCCACCTACCACCTGAGACTCCTGAATATATAACCAGGTGTCCGTAGGGGAAGTTTACATTCCCCCATAGTACCTCAGCTGATGCACTCTTGAAAGCGTCACCTCCTGGCTGGAGACCATCAACACAAAATCAGCACACTAAATGAAAACATAACCAAAGACCCTTACAGGATCCACTTCACTCCCTCCCCTACTATCTCCACTGGAGGAGATGGTAGTATCCACCACTGCAAGACCTGAAGATGGATCACATCACATGACTCTTTGCAGATACTCCTCTGTACCAGCCAGAAGCCTGGTAGCTCTGCTGGGTGGCTAGACCCAGAAGAACAAAAACAATTACTACAGATGAACTCTTAAGAAGCCCCATTCTAGGGAAAGAGAGAGAACACCACACCAAGGGAGCACCCTGTGGAACTAAAGAATCTGAACAGCAGCCATGGAATCCCAGATCTTACCTCTGACATACTCTACCCAATGGAGAAAGAACCAGTAAAACAATTCTGGTTATATAGCAAAACAAGGTTCTTTAACACCCACAAAATTTCATACCAGCTCACCAGCAATATATCCAAGCAAAGACAAAAATCTCTGAATTTCCAGTAAAAGAATTCAGAAGGTCAGTTATTAAGCTAATCCATCAGGCATCAGAGAAAGTTGAAGTAAGTAAAACATAAATAAATAAAAAACATGATACAGGATATAAAAGGAAAATTCTGTGAAACAGAAAGCATAAATAAAAACAATCATAACTTCTGAAAATCAAGGATACACTTTAAAAAATGCAAAATGCACTAGAAAGTCTCAGCAATAGAATTGAACACGCAAAAGAAAGAACTTCAGAACATGAAGACAAAGCTTTTGAATTAACCCAAGACCATCAGTGACAAAGAAAATAGAATTCTAAAAAATGTACAAAGCCTCCAAGAAGTTTAGGACTGTGTTAAACATCCAAACCAAAGAATAATTGGTGTTCCTAAGAAGAGAAATCTAAAAGTTTGGAAAACATAGTTGAAGGAATAATTGAGAAAAAAAATTCCTGGCTTTTTTAGAGACCTACACATGCAAAAACAAGAAGCTCAAATAACACCTGGAAAGTTCATTGCAAAAAGACTATTATCTAGGCGCATAGTCATCAGGTCATCAAAAGTCAAGACAAAGGAAACAATCTTAAGATTTGGGAGGGAAAAGCATCAGGTAACCTATGAAGGAAACCTATCAGGTTAACAGCAGATTTTTCAGCAGAAACCCTACAGGCTAGAAGAGACTGGGGTCTTCAGCCTCCTTAAATGTAATGATTATCAGCCAATATTTTTTTTTTATCCTGGGAAACTAAACTTTATAAATAAAGGAAAGATGCAGTCTTTTCCAGACAAACAAATGCTGAGAGAATGCCCCGCTACCAGGCCGGCACTACAAGAACTACTAAAAGGAGCTCTAAATCCTGAAATACACCAAAATAGAATCTCCATAAAGCATAAATCTCACAGGACCTATGTAACAATAACACAATGAAAAAATGAAAAAGATATTCAGGAAATAAATAGCATGATGAATAGAATAGTACCTCATTTCTCAATACTAACATTGAATGTAAATGGCCTAAATGCATCACTTAAAAGATACAGAATTGCAGAATGGATAAGAACTCACCAACCAAGTTTCCACTGTCTTCAGAAGACTCACCTAACACATAAGGACTCACATAAACTTAGGTAAAGGTGCAGAAAAAAAGATATTCCATGTAAATGGACACTGAAAGTGAGGAGTACTTATATCAGACAAACTTTAAAGTAACAGAAGTTAGATAAGACAAAGAGGGACATTATATAATGATAAAAGGATTAGCCCAACAGGAAAATATCACAGTTGAAAGTATATATGCACCTAAAACTGGAGCTCCCAAATTTGTAAAACAGTTACTACTAGACCTAAGAAATGGGATAGACAGCAACACAATAATAGTGTGGGACTTTAATCTTCCACTTACAGCACTAGACAAGTTTTCAAGTCAAAAATTCAACAATGGACTTAAATTGTACCCTACAATAAATGGAGTTAACAGATATTTACAGAACATTCTAACCAACAATTGCAGAATATGCATGCTATTCATCAGCACATGGAGCATTCCCTAAGCTAGATCATATGATAAGCCACAAAACAATCTAAGTAAACTTATGGAAATTGAAATTTTACTCTCTCAGACCCCAGTGGAATAAAATTGGAAATCAACTCCAAAAGGAGCCCTCAAAACCATGCTAATACATGAAAATTAAATAATCTGCCCCTGAGTGATCACTGGGTAATTCTTTGAACTGAATGATAATAGTGACACAACTTATCACTGGTTTAAACTGAATGATTAATAGTGACAAAACTTCTGAGATACAGCAAAAGTGGTGCTCAGAAGAAAATGTATAGCATTAAATGCCTACATTAAAAAGTCTGAAAGAAGGCCAGGCATGATGGCTCATGCTGATAATCCCAGTATTTTGGGAGGCCAAGGCAGGTGGATCAATTGAGGTCAGGTGCTTGAGACCAGCCTGGTCAACATGGTGAAACCCCATATCTACTAAAATACAAAAATTAGTTGGGCATGGTGGCATGTGCCTGTAATCCCAGCTACTTGGGAGGCTGAGGCAGAAGAATTCCTTGAACCCAGGAGGCAGAGATAACAGTGAGCCACGATCATGCTACTGCACTCCAGCCTGGGCAGCAGAGTGAGACTCTGTCTCGAAAAAAAGAAAAAAAAAAAAAAAAAAAAAAAGCAGAAATAGACAGTCTAAGGTCAGACCTCATGAAACTGGAGAAACAAGAACAATCCAAACCCAAATCCAGCAGAAGAAAAGAAATAAAGATCAGAGCAGAACTAAGGAAATTGAAGCTACAACAACAACAAAAATACAAAAGATAAATGAAACAAAAAGCTAGCTATTTGAAAAGATAAATAAAATTGATGGACCATTAGCAAGATTAATCAAGAAGAGAGAATATCCAAATAAGCTCAATTAGCAATGAAACAGGAGATATTGCAGCTGATACCATAGAAATAAAAATAAATGTTCAAGGCTACTATGAACATCTTTATATACATAAACTAGAAAATGTATGGGAGATGAATAAATTCCCAGAAATATACAACCCTCCTAGATTAAACCAGGAAGTTATAGACTCTCAGAAAAGACCAATAACAAGTAGTGAGATTGAAATGGTACTTAAAAATTACCAACAAATAAAAGTGCAGGACTAGGTGGATTTATAGCTGAATTCTGTCAGGCATTCAAAGAAGAATTTATACCAATTTGATTGACACTATTCCAAAAGATAGAGAAACAGAGAATCCTCCCCAAATCATTCTGTGAAGCTGGTATCACCCTAATACCAAAACCAGGAAAGAACATAACAAAATAAGAAAATACTGCCTAATATTCCTGATGAACATAGATGCAAAAGTCCTCAACAAAATACTAGCTAACTGAATCCAACAACAGATCAAAAAGATAATCAACTATGATCAAATTGTTTTCATACCAAGGATGAAGGGATGGTTTAACATACATAAGTCAATGAATCTGATATACCATATAAACAGAATTAAAAACAAAAATCACACGATCATCTCAATAGATGCAGAAAAATCATCAGACAAAATCCAGCATCACTTTACGATTTAAAACCTTAGCAAAATCAGCACAGAAGGGACATATCTTAAGGTAGTAAACCCACAACCAACATAATACTGAATGGGGAAAAGTTAAAAGCATTTTCCCTGAGAGTTGGAACAAGACAAGGATGCTCACTTTCATCACTTCTCTTCAATGTAGTACTGGAAGTCCTAGCCAGAGCAGTTCGATAAGAGAAAGAAATAAAGGGCATCCAATCAGTAAAGAGGAAGTCAAACTGTTGTTTGCTGATGATGACTGTATACCTAGAAAACCCTAAAGATTCATCCAAAAAGCTCCTAGAAGTAAGTGAATTCAGCAAAGTGTCAGGATATAAAATTAATATACAAAAATCTGTAGCTCTGCTATACACTAACAGTGACTTGGCTGAGAAGCAAATCAAGAACTCAACCTCTTTCACAATGGCTGCAAAAAATAAATAAAGTAAAATAAAATGCTTAGAAATACACCTAACCTAGGACATGAAAGACCTCTACAAGGACCACTACAAAACACTGCTGAAAGAAATTATAGATGGCACAAACAAATGGAAACACATCCCATACTCATGGATGGGTAAAGTCAATCTACAAATTCAATGCAGTTTCCATCAAAATATGACCACCATTCTTCACAAAACTAGAAAAAAAATCCAAAAATTCATATGGTACAAAAAAGGACCTGCATAGCTACCACAAGACTAAGAATAAAAAACAAATCTGAAGGCATCACATTACCTGACTTCAAACTATATTTATACTACAAGGCCATAGTCACCAAAACAGCATGGTACTGGCATAAAAATAGGCACATAGACTAATGGAACAGAATAGAGAACCAGAAATAAAGCCAAATATTAATACTTAAAGCCAACTTATCTTTGACAAAGCAAACAAAAATATAAAGTGGAGAAAGTATACCCTATTCAACAAATGGTGCTGGGGTAACTGACTAGCCACATGCAGAAGAATGAAAATGAATTCTCATCTCTCATCCTATATGTGAATCAACTCACAATGGATCGAAGACTTAAATCTAAGACCTGGAACCATAATGATTCTAGAAGATAACATCAGGAAAACCTTTCTAGTCATTGGCTTAGGCAAAGACTTCATGATCAAAACCCAAGAGGAAATACAACAAAAACAAATATAAATAGGTGGGACTTAAACTAAAAAGTTTCTGCACAGCAATAGTAATAATAATAATAATCATCATCATCATCAGCAGCAGCAGAGTTAACAGCCAACCAACGAAGTGGGAGAAAAATCTTCACAATGTATACTATAAAATCTATACTATATAATAACAGTCTATACTAATATCCAGAATCTACAAATAAATCAGCAAGAAAAAAAGCAATTCCATCTATAAGTGGGCTAAAGACATTAATAGACAATTCTCAAAAGAAGACATACAAATGGCCAACTAGCATATGGAAAAATGCTCAACATCACTAATTATCAGGAAAATGCAAATCAAAACCAGAATGCCATACCGGTTCTCTCCTGCAAAAATGGCCATAATCAAAAAATCAAAAAATAATAGATGTTGGCATGGACGCGGTAGAAAGGGAACAATTTTACACTGTTGGTGGGAGTGTAAACTAGTATAACAACTATGGAAAAACAGTGTCATAATTCCTTAAAATACAAAAAGTAGGTCTATTGTTTCATTCAGCAATCCCACTGCTAGGTATCTACCTGGAGAAAAATAAGTCATTATGTGCAAAAGATACTTGCACACATGTTTATAGCAGTACAAATAGCAGTTGCAAAAACTGGAACCAGCCCAAATGCCCATCAATCAATGGGTGACTAAAGAAAATATGGTACACACATACCATGGAATACTACTCAGCCATAAAAAGGAATGAAATAATGTCAATCACAGCAACCTGAATGGAATTGGAGACTATTATTCTAAGTGAAGTCACTCAGGAATGGAAAATCAAACATATTCTCACTCATATGTGGGAGCTAAGTTATGAGGATGCAAAGGCATAAGATTGACATATTGAACTTTGGGGATTTGGGGGAAAGGGTGGAAGGTGACAAAAGATAAAAAACTACACATTGGGTACAGGGCACACTGCTTGGGCGATGGGTGCACCAAAATCTCAGAAATCACCACTAAAGAACTTATTCACATAATTACACACTACCTGTTCCCCAAAAATCTATTGAAATAAGAAAATGAAAAATAATAATAAAATAAAATGAAATTGATGATCCTGGGATATATTGAGTCCTAATTGTATATATACATATGTAATTTACACCTAGAATATTCCTTTTTTATTGAGCACAAAAGGAAATAGATTGAAAAGAAAATACTTTGTCATTTCACTATTCCTTTGAATATTTTTTCATTTAATGAATTTACTTTCTCTTTGTGTCCTTTTTTTTTTTCCCTGCTTTTTAAGTCTCTTACAGGCCGTTAAATATTCTCTCTTAAAATGAACGCTGATTCAGTAGTTTTAATGTTGGTTTGCTTAGGAAGACATGCAAAGTAACACATAAAAGCAAAGAAATATTGAGATATTGTAATAATGTTATGTTATCCTCCTTGTTAAAAATGTTAGCCAGAGAGCTGGGTGAAGGGGCTCATACCTTTAATGCCAGAACTTTGGGACACCAAGGCAGGAGGATTGCTTTGAGGATTGCCCAGGAGTTCAAGACCAGCCTGGACAATATGGTAAGACCCTGCCTCTACACACCCCCCTAGAAAAAAATAGCCAGACATAGTGATTTGCATCCGTAGTCCCAGCTACTTGGGGGACTGAGGTGGTGGGATCACTTGAACCCAGAATGTTTAGGCTGCAGTGAGCTGCCTTCATGCCAATACATTCAAGCCTGGGTGACAGAGCAAGAGACCCCATCTCAACAACAAAAAGGAAATGTTAGCCAGATTCATTAATTCTTGAACTCTTTAGTGTTGGCAGACATAATAATAACTTTTTCTAAAAACAAGCTGAGTACACCTTATGTGAAATGCTTAAGACTAGAAATGTTTCAGACCACTTTTTGCAGATTTTGGAGTATTTGTATGTACTTAGTGAAATACCTGGGGAATGGAGTGTAATGGTAAACATGAAATTTGTTTATGTTTTAGATATATCTTATACAAATAGCATGCAGGCAATGCTATATAGTGTTTTAATAGTTTTGTTCGTGAAACAAAGCTTGGGCCGGATTTTGGCTGTGACCTCTCACATGAGGTCAGGTGTAGAATTTTCCACTTGTGGCAACATGGTAGTGCTCAAAGTGTTGTAGATTTTGGAGAATTTCAGATTTCATAGTTTTGGATTAAGGATATTTAACCTATATAGAAAAGGCATCACAGATAATTTCACCAAAGTCATTCATTCGATTATTAATAATGTAGTATTTTCAAACAGAAGTCTGTCCAAAAGCTGCTTAAACAATGTATTTGAGCCATTTTTTAGGATAATTCATGACACATAGAGGCTAGAAGAATTTCAGTAATGGTAATCAATATGATAACACCTCTGTGAACCAGGCATTGTTTGAAACATTCCATTTATTGACTTATTTAAGTCTAACAAGGTCATGAGATTCTATTATAATCCCATTTAAAGACAAAGTGCTCAGAGGTAGCTCTTTCTCAAAGATATGTTGGGATTTACAACCAGACCATGTGCAGCGTGGCTCCACAGTCTAGTTGTGAGCTACTGCTCGGCACTTTCTCTTCATTAAACACAAATTCATGCACATGTAAACACATACAATACATATGCATGACAACACGCATACCCCAACACACCCACACACAGCCTATGGTGTGATGATTATTTTTTAAATGTTTCTACTTTATCTCCCTGTTTGTCTGATTAGAAAGTAAAGGAACAAACATTCTCACTCTTCAATTTATATTAATGGCCCCAGTATAATGGATCATCTAATCTAATTTAGCAATATGTTATTTTAGAGGAGTTGAGGTACATATTTCATAAGATTAAAGCCAATATCTTATCTGTGCAATTAATTTCACGGAGTTCTTAAATTATTACAACTCTGATTTTGTTGTTATTGGAAAACAATATATTTTATTTCAAACAAGTATGTAATGACTTTATACATCTTAAGTCATCTGTGCTTTCTTCTAACTCAGAACAAACAAATGAATGACATTTTTTATTAGCAATAATTTACTTTTTGTTGCTTAGTAATCATATATAATTATTACCTATTATATATTAGATATTTGATGCTTATTTTAGATTTAATTTCTTTTTATTGTTTAACATTGTCTTTTTGTTATTGTAACTTGTTTAAACCATATAATTGTTTGAAAATGAACCTAAATTATAGTCAACTTTATTTTAAGAGGATCATAAAAATGGAAATAATATTCTAACTGGATAGGAAGAATATTTTGTTTTCTTTCATGATATATCCAGGTGTATTATATTCCATTTTCTTTTTTAGTTTGACTGGCTAAACTAAGTGAAAAATGTCTTTAGAAATAATTTTTACCTGCTCAAAATTACCCAAAAGAATGGTAGTTTTTCTAATTCTTCTTTGCCTTAAAATACTCTAATGATGAAAGGATGTTGGATTTTACTTAAAGCGTTTTCTGCATGTATTGAGAAATGCAGAACCACAATGAGATACCATCTCATACCAGTCAGAATGGCTATGGTCAACAGGTCAAAAAATAACAGATGTTTTCTAGGTTGTAGAGAAAAGGGAACATGTATACACTCTTGATGGGAATTTATACACTGTGCAGCCACTGTGGAAAGCAGTTTGGAGATTTCTCAAAGAACTTAAAACAGCTATCAATTGACCCAGGAATCCCATTACTAGATATATACCCAAATGAAAATAAATTATTTTACCAAAAACACACCCATACTTACATGTTTAACACAGCATTATTGGTAATAGCAAAGACATGGAATCAACTTAGATGTCCATCAACATTTGACTAGATAAGGAAACACTTATAAGTGGGAGCTTAACATTGCAATAGACATGGATATAAAGTTGGAAATGATAGATGCTAGGAACTGCTAGAGTGGGTTGGGTAGCAGGTCAACAATGGTTGAAAACCTACCTATTGGGCACTGTGTTCAATACCTGGATGACAGGATCATTCATACTCCATACCTCAGCAACACGCAATTTATCCATTTAACAAACCTGGACATGTACCCCAACCCTAAAATACAAGTTGAAAAAAGTACTTTCATAGTCATTTTAAGATATTGCCACTGAATTATAATCTGTGACCTACAAATACTACAGTGAATTTTATTTTCACGTCATTAACCTGCCTGATGCCATATAGAATGAGAAACATGAGCCATGCACACGTAAAGAAAGGTTGTATGAAAATGGTCATTCTAATATGAGGCCCCCCCCCATAATAGTCTTGTAATTCACTATCAGTGAAATAGCAGTTTTCAAGGAAATATATTCTGAAGAAAAATAGTGTTTTGTTTACACAACTATAAGGAATTGGAATCACATTTAGGTTTGTTGCACGTACATGTCAGTGAATCACTCCATATGGAATAGAACATGAATTTAATAGCTGTTCTGTTCACAGAATAACTTTTGGCAAATTCTTTCATCTTTATTAAAAAGCAGCTGAAAGGTACTGTCAAATGACTTCACTTCTCTGAAAAAACATAAACAAGTCAAAACAAAACCCAATTATTCTCTCTTGCTCCTCCCTCTGAGTCTCTCACCTGTAAAACTATTAGACATTAACCCTTTAAATTGGACTAGTTTTTTGGCTACACAGTTTTTACTTTGCCATTCTGTGACTTGGCAGTCTATGAATTGGCTCTCAGTGACTTGGCTGACTTCTTGCAGAGCCTAGAGGCAGTGAGTGAGAAAAATATCCATTGCCCAACATTTTTAAAAAGAGATGATTGTAACGCCTAGGCCTTGGCAACCAGAGGAGCAGAGTAGGGGTGGGGACAGGAGAGGAGCCAAAAGGTAATCACAAACAAGTAAAGGGAAATGGTGAGAGGCTAAATAACACTTTCATCCAGCTTAAAATTGTGCTAGGCACTAGCAAATATTACTTGCCTTCTTTGTATGCAATAAAAATTATTTGTCTTAATTTATTCATTCAGCAAAGTTATTCATTAATTTATTCATTCACACTTATTGAAGATTATGTGTCAATCAGTGTGAAAGGGCTGGAGAGTCAACAGTTAAGAAGTTTTGATACCTGATCTGCTGATGCTAACAGATTAATGAGGGAGGCAGACAGACCAATAATTATAATGCTGTTAGATAAACATAAGCAGCAGTGGAAATGTAGAAGTACTATACAGTTTCTAACAAATGGCAAGGGCATTGAAAAGGGAAGAAAAGGTTTATTTTCTCCTCCTTTTCTTTTAACTATGTTATCCAGCCCTTCTACAGTGAAAGAAAACCCTACTACCAGGTTGCATCATCACACTGCCCTGCATGAAGTGAGGTGAGGCAAAAATGAACCCCAAGCAGTATTCCTGCAAGAGGATGCTACCTATGCCTATATATAGGTCTTAAACATTTTGAAAATTATGATAGTGCTTTTTTTATTTAAGAAAACCTGTATGTCACTTCTTTGTTTCAAACATTTTATTATCAATAAACTTAAATTTGAATTCTCCTTAAATCTAAAAATGTAGGCCCACATCACCATATCAAATATTTTTCGAATATATTTATCTTTGAAAGGAATTTCAAATTCAAGTAGACACCCATTCAACTGTTCTTGACTACCTTGGGCTTTAATCGCTCTAGCTGGCTTTCACCTCTTCCAGTGAAAACAGCAAGTAAAAAAAAAAAAAATGGAACTGTTCTCTCTGAAAAAATGTGCCCACAACAAATCATCCATATGCAGCTTCACCCTCCATCTGCAGAGAGCATTAACCAGAATCTGCAGATTAGTTTCCTATCCTGACCTCACGGTTGGCATCTTTTGCATATAGCTATTTATCTGGATGTCCCTAGGGCTTCAAATCCAGTGTGTCAAGAATGGAATGCAACTGATTCTCCACTGTTCTTACCCTAGACACCTCAAACCTAATGCTCTTTAGGTATGACTTACATTGTCCATCCGTTTACCCAAGCCAGAAATTCAGGTGTCTTTCTGTAGTCTTCTTTTTGTCCTTACGCTCCACATCCAACCAGTCACCAAGTCCCATCAGTCTTACCGCCCACACGTCTCTATTTATCCATTCCTTTGCTCCTTCTTTCAGGATGTCACCATTTTTCATCTGGATGATGAGGACACCGTTCTTACTTATTAGTCTTAGCTCCATCAGCGACCAAAGGGACCTTTATTATCTTTTATTTGCAAATCTGATATGGTCATTTCCCTGTTAAAAATTCTTTAACGGGTTTTATTTTCCCCCTAACAGTGGTTTTCAAAGTTGTTTATAATGAGAAGAAACCTCATTCAAATGATATTTTATTCCAATTATATGGAATTGATTAGATGTAAAGTTTAATATGTGGTTCAGGGATGTAAAGAGAGTGGTGGTCTCAGAGAGGTTTTTTTCATGATAACTTCTCTGGATATGTTGCTGGGTAACCCAAGGTAACTCATTGCCATCTACAGGGAAGAATAGAAGCAGCTTGAAAATCACTGACCTATAGAAAAAATTATAAACTCTCGTTGCCTAATATGTAAATTCTTAATTATTCACCTGTTTAGGCTCATTTCTATACTCTGCATATTTACAATTCATGCTGCAACCACAACTTTTGCTATTTCACATATACACTGAGGTTTATCATACATCTTTTGAACACTGGTCCCTCTTTCTAGAACGTGTCCCCCTATCAAGAACTTCACACAACTGGCTACTCATCATCTCAAGCTTAGTGAGCGTCATCTATTCCATGCCACATTACCACTGCCCACCTTTAGGCATACAAAAACCCCCCTTCTCCATATGCTTCCACTGCATCCCTACCTTCACCTCTATAGCATATTGTTTCGTAGCTCTGTCTTCACGTCCATTTCTCTAAGATACTTGCTGAGGCCGACTGCTGGTTTCCATGTCTTCATTCTTGATTTCTAAGTACCTAACACAGTCTTTCTGCCCGTAATGAGTCATTAATAAATATCTGTGACATGAATAAATGGATAGCTTGCTCTTTAAATTATTGTAATTAGAATAAAGTTTCTTTCATATACTCATAAAACCTTTGATACAGTGATGTGGGCCTTTATTTTTATATTAAATGAGAATTCAAATGTAAGATTGTTGATAAGAAAATGTTTGAAACAAAGAAGAGACATACAGGTTTTCTTTAAAAACAAAACAAAACACTGTAGTCCTTTTCAAACTGTTTGAGACCTACATATTGGATGTGAAATTTTATTTTATAGCTTCTTTATTTTATTATGAGTACACTTAAGTTATTTGAAAAGAACACGCCCAATCTCTAGCTTATTCAAAGTTTTTCTTCCCTACTTTTTTGTACTCTGAGCCCTGGTAGTCAGTATCGCTACATATAACTGTTAAGTTTAGTTTACATTCTGGTAACTGGGTGTTTAAACTTAGAAATGATAGAAAAATGAGACTATGATTAAAAAAAAAAAGATTCAAGCGTTGTTTTATTTGGGTCAAAATACTACAAATCCTTTAGAAAAGTGAACTCTAAAGTGTACAGTTTATCTTTTTTTAATTATTAAAAACCTGATGAATATTACAGCCTATGTCCTAAAAATGTAAAATGGACTAATAAGCCTTCAATGTAAGCAACAGATTATCTCTGTTCCAGGTAGGACCTCAGTAAACCAGGATGAACTAGACAGTTGAAGATAGCCTTAAAGCTAATGCTCTTTAGGCCGGGCGTGGTGGCTCACCTGTAATTACAGCACTTTGGGAGCCTGAGGTGGGCGGATCACTTGAGGTCAGGAGTTTAAGACCAACCTGGCCAACGTGGTGAAACCCTGTCTCTATTAAAAATACAAAAATTAGCCAGGCGTGGTGGCGGGTGTCTGCAGTCCCAGCTACTCAGGAGGCTGAGGCAGGAGAATCACTCGAATCCAGGAGGTGGAGCTTGCAGTAAGCTGAGATCTTGCCGCTGTACTCCATCCTGGGTAACAGAGCAAGACTTAGTCTCCAAAAACAAAAACAAACAAACAAATAAATAAATAAAGCTAATGCTCTGTAGATGAGGTCATAGAACTTCCTGGATAGAGCCCAAAGACTTGGATTCCAAAGCTGTTCATTTTCTTACCAGATATGTGAATACTCAGGCTAATTACTTAGCTTCTCTAATACCTAGTTTCTACTTCAGGTAAATAGGCAGGACTATCTCATAATGAGATTAATTCAGATAATGTCTGTAAAGTTTTTAGCTTAATTCTAGGCACAAAGTAAGCATTCAATAAATGATAATAATTTTTTTTTTATTTAACTTTAACATATTGAACATTTGTCCTCTGAAAAGCTTGATCCTGATAGCAGGGCTGCTAAGAAAAAAGATAAAAGGAAATTCCCAAGTATGTTAAGAATCTTGGAAAAAGGCAAACATTGATATTATAACAAATGATGTTTAATTTTGTTAATATTCTTATTAAAAGAACCTCATGGGATTTAAAATATATTGGAGAGATATGTGGTACAGGTTAACACAGACAAGGAGTGCAAACAGAACTTTCCAAAACATCTGCGAGTTAGCCATTGCAGTTACATCCAAGTCAACATGAAACTTAATCACATTTTTATTTCCACTTAATCTTGCCTTTTGGGTCAAATATTTCATGATCTTTTTGGATTAAGTCCAGCATTACCTTATTTTTTATGGTGCATAGTCATGATTCTTCATTCTTCATTTGACATGGCATTTGGAAAGGCATTTGAGTTTCTTTCTTAGAATAATGGATGATGCCTGTATTTCTCAGACACAACATTGTCATTGAAGGTATTTCATATACTGAAACAGTGTTGCTGGTTTATGCACTTCAGTTGCTTTATTTTATAAGGTCATGAACCATAAGGGAATTTAAATAACTTGAAATGCAAACTTTGATAGAAAGCCTCCTTACCTGACCATTTACGATAGAAAGATCCATCTCTGCAAATAATTCATCTAAAGTCAGCTATTGGCCTAAATCAAATATTTATTCCTGTGCCTCTCTTCTGACTAGATGCTTTGCCAACATTTGTATCTCTTGTTATCTCTGGAGAAGTTCAGTTATTTTCAACTTCTCTGATACCTATGCCTTTTTATCCTCTTTTAAAATGCAGATTATTTGGCTCTATTTAGTGTCTGTTATGGAAACAAGACATGAGTTCTTTATTTACTAAACCAGTAAAGATTAGAAAAATTGAGTGAATACTTTCTTTTTGTCATCATAAATTTTCAAGGTATGTGTTACAATGTCACAGGAAACATTCTAATGGAGCTGAGACTTTAAGCCTGATACTTATATATAAAAGTCTGGATACACACACACAAACACATACACACACACACACACACATACACATGCATGCACACACACACACACACACGAATACCCACTCCCACACAGAGAGAAAGACAGTGAGAGAATATAAATTATTTTAGTTGAAGTGCAACTTTAATTTTCCCAACTACTATTTTTGATCAGCTATTAGGGGCAAAAGTCCTATTAGATTCTGTGGAAATAATGAAGATGAAAAATGTAAATTTTCCATTTTCAGAGTGTTTGCAATCTGATAATGTGACATATAAGTGTGATGTTTGTGGCAAATTACTAGTTTAAACAAAAGGGAAAATTTTGTAGTCGATCAATAAGTGATTTAAGAATACATATGTTTGTGGGTCCCTCAGGGTTGGTTTAAACAAAAGCTCAATTATTTTCACAAGAGCCAAGTTTCCTTTGTTGCTGTGTCATCTCATCCTTGGTTTTGTTATTATACTTACTTTAGTTATCAGTTTATCGTTGCACTTCCAGGCCTTTCATCTTCAATAACAATGGTTAGAAGAAAATAAATATACACCATGTAATCTTGTGGATATCATTCTTCAGACAGAGGCAGTCCTTCCCTGGAGACAGTGCAGGAGTCTTCCCTCCTATCTCTTATTGCCTAGTATGGGGATAATAATTGATTTCAGCTGATCAATTGATCAATGTTCAGGAGTTAGTCACAATCCTCTAAATATGAAGATAAGTTCAAATTGCAAAAGAAAAATTATAGTTTCATGAATATTATAGAAATATTGAAGCGTTATTGAAATATAAAAGTGGCATGGGATTTACAGATGGGGAAAATGATAATCTCTGTGGTTGTGAGGTAAATGAAGAAAGTGTCAGAAAAGTTTTAGTCACCTTATTTATAGAATTTTTGTCATCTTACATCTATCATATCCATCATAACATCTCTCAATTTGCAGGCTTTTGTTTATAAAATTATTTGTTTATTTTCTGTTACACCATACTAGAATTTCATAAGGACAGGAATAGTAACAGTCTTATTCATCAACATGCCCCTCTTTCTTAAATGAATCAAAGAATGAATGAATGGCTTTGGAGACTTTGTAGAATTTTAGCAGCCAAGAAGAGTACATGCCAGGTACAGGGACCATCATTAGCAAAGTTATAAGTCAGGAAAGCTCAGACACTTGCCCGAATCTCCAGGCAAGTATATTAGAAGAGTGAGAATCTATGCTGGCATGATGGTTCAGAGTATGAAATGCATGAGTTTTATAGCCTCCGTTAAGCAGAATTAGTATTTTAGAGTTGGATGGTGATTGAGTAAGGGCACTGTTTTAGTAAGAAAATCTTGGCAATGATATGTTAGATATATTATAAGAGGAAGAGAGCCAATATGAGACTGCTGACTAGAGGCTGTATCAATATTTGGAAAGAGCTAACATCCTGATTTTGGGTTAACAAACGGGAAAAATGAAATAAACGCATATTTAACAATATTACAGGTGAGAATTGAGAGGAATTATAGATAAACAAGAGAGGAATTAATTAGCAATGGAATGACTAAGAGAAACAACAACAGAATAATAAATATCAGAAGTGAGAATTACTTTGTTTTGTTGAGTTTTTTTCCCAAGAATCATGGGTTGCACAGAAACCATGTTGTAATGAGAAAAGCCAATAGTTCTTCTAGTTGAATGACTTGGGTCCAGATCCCTGAGTCATCTATATTTAAAAAAAAAAAGTTTAATAGTAGAAATTTTTAAGAATGACATAATCATAAAAGCCAGATTAAATGCCTTCTGAATTTAAGCAAATTAATAATGATTTATAGAAGCCTCAAAAGGAGCCTTTGATTAAGAAAAGAGTTAGAATAAGTCTATGACAGGAAAAGTACGGAATGAGAATTAAGAAGGAAATGTTGGAATACATTAACAAATTTTGCCCAACAATTATTCAATTGTTGCCTAATATATGTTTTGCCTTTAGCCATATATTTGTAGAACAGAAAAGGGTTTTATGATGTCTTCCAATATGTCTTGCTTTCAAGAGGTGACAATTAAAATTGTTCAGATACATAAAGTCTGCTTAATTTTGGAAGAGATTAAAAAAAAAGATATTTCATAAATAGTACCTATGTAATTGGGTCACAAATGGCAGTGTCTGCCAAGGAATTCTTCTTACAGTTAGAGTTAATCACATATAACAAAAAGTAAGCTTATTCATTTTTAATTTGTGACTCTATATAGACTGTATATGACCAATGCCTTTGACTACTAATGCTTGACTTATTTCGGGTACATTATAATATCACTCTTCTAGTTATTTATTTACTAATTCTAACCTTTGAAAGAGTTACTCATAAATTCAGTTTTTAAAATCTGCAATAGCTTTTGTCTTACCCCTGAACCCTGCTTAAAAATTTATAATCCTTTTAAATTTTATGCAGTCTAGAAAATGTTGTAGGTCTTTGCAGAAGTATCCACATGTCATGCCTCATCTTCATGCCATTTACTAAAGTGCTTTACAAAAAACTAGTATTTATAGGTAGCAAGAGAAAACTGCCAGTTTACATAATTTTGTTTGTTTGGAGGGAAGGGGTATTGAGATCTTGAGTTAGGGGCTAGCAGAGTAATAATACAGCAATAAATGCATATTTAGCTGTGCTAAGAGGACTTACTATTAGATATAGCATTTTGGAAAGGAATGTGTTAACAATTAACTAAAATTAGAAGATTAAGGAAAATATGAGAAGTTTTTGGAACACATATTACTAATAAGTATATTTAGCTTTATTGTATATGGAAATTTTCTGAGCTTTAATATGCTAATTTCTATTGTAAATATACGAACAGAGTTTAGTAAATGCTGTCATACATTGTACTCACTGGATGTTTTTGAATTGTAGCTTCTATTTTCAAAGTGGTGATACATTGCTGAACCTAGTTATACCCTATAAATAGCAGCTAATATTTATTGAGTATCTTTAATAGTTTCACGTTTAGTAGCTTCACATTTGTTATTTCATTTCACTCCTCAAAACTCTGTAATGTAGGGTATTAACATTTTTTTAAAATAAATAAGGATTCAAGCCTTTGAAAGATCAGTTATGTTCCTGATGTAGTAAATGGCAAAATCAGAATTAAACTGTTTGTTCTCCCACCACTATGCGTCCCTGCCTTCCCTTACATTCAGAATTTGTTAAACTCAACATAGAAGCTTTCTGCCTGAGAGATGGTTGTTTGGAGTAGCATTATTTTTCGATTTCTCTTTCAAGAGAATAAATATCTCTATTATTTTCCAATGTATGATGTTACATACAAAACTGAAAGTGGCAACAACCAGGACATTTCCCCCAAACCAATGTCTTTAAAAAGAACCAACACTAATGTTTATTTTCTTTCAGAGACAGAATTGATGGAAGGGTTAAATATGGGGTTAGTCAGTGATATCCTGGCAAATGTTTTACAATTGGCTTTTTGGGATGGGAAGACAAAGCCCTGGTTTGTAGTATTTGCCCATTCTTATGTTATCAGAACCCCCATAGTAGCTTATTTCAAGCTACCAACCTGATGTCACTGAATGTGGAATTGGAAGGAGATGCACAAAAGCACATCTTTATATAGAATTTTTAGCTTATAGATGTAACATTTACAATAGATACAAATATTCTCAAGAACTTAGGTAATAGTAAACCATTAGGAAGTGATGAGTTTTGAATGTTTATTGCTTTTGTTTTTAGCATGATTAATTGTAAGTTTATGTAATTTAATTTTTTATAATTGTTGTGTTTAACAGTCAGCTCACAAATTCCAGAAAATGTAAGAAATAGCTCTTGTAAGGCTGTGCAAGTTGGCTCCACTGTTGGGGTGGATTGGAAGAAGATATAACTTAAGTCATGTCGGAAAAGAAATTATTTAAAGGAATATTTTAGGTCTACTTTAATATCCTTTTTTCCTATTATTTTGAAGTAGTAGGATTATTAATTTGAAGGTAATGGAAACTCAGTGGTATTTTTTTCTAGGAAGATTACAGTGCATTTCTTGCCAGTTTACATTTATCACTCAGATTTATGGTGTATGACAGTCAGGGCAGCCCACATGATTCATTGTTAGGATGAAGATCAAGAGCAATTTTACCCCAGGGATGAATGAAGGTAGCAGAATCTGTTTTTGATGATCATTGTCATTTCTACTATTATTGACTATACAAGATTTATGAGTTATCCAGCTTCTATTTTTTATACCAATTCAAAAAGTAATATGATAACTCGGTTTAAGCATAAACTCCAGCCTATGGCCATTTGGAATGTGGTTTAGATTACTGAACGACATTAAAAATGTGGGGGAGTACATTTTATAATTTGCAATATAATATGGGAAAAAAAATCTACCATGTTATTTTCTGGGTTATTAGATTAAGAAAACATTTTACATATTGAGCTAGAGAAATAGTGAAAATATATTCTTCAATCATATTTCCCAGTAAACTGTTCAATACTTGTTTTCTTAGGAGATAAAAATGATGACAGTATCTTGTTTATTGTATTTTTATAAGCTACTCTATAATAAACTAAATTATATAACATACATAATCTTTTATGAATAAGTTCTCTCAGCATTCTTCTGTATTTGTGATATTAACTTTTAGTATTATATAGTGTATATTTTTGGAAATGTGATTTAGAAAATCTAAAACCAGACCTAACAATGCGAAAAGATAGGAAAAGAAATAAATCAGTCAAACTTCAACTAGATTGTCAAATGATTTTTAAACCTTGATTATGTTTATACTTTCTTATTATTTCACTTGGCTTTGTGTAGTCTGGGCTTATGACTGCTTCTATGGATGTACATTGATATAAAGATTAAGTCAACTGTTTTGATCATGAATTTAGATGACTCTATAGAAAAAAATATTTGCAATGTTTTCTATGTTTTCTTGATTGATATTCTACATGGACATCATAAATTGGACCTGTGGTAAATGCTCTTTTCCTGTAGGTTTCATTTCAAATGAGCATTTCACTGCTCATTTCCTGTATGGCAGTCATTATATACTTTGGAGTCACATAAGCTTGTTAGTTTTGGTATGTATTACTTCCTTCCAAAGAGTACAGTATGGAAAGAGAGAGGAAAAATAAGATAACTTTATATTGGAGAAACTGACAAACACTACCTGCAGCCAAGTGGACCAGCTTAATATCAATGTAATAAATCATATTTATAGTAAGTATTGTTGATTTGATGTGTTAAGAATGGTGTTTTACCTCTATGTTCTTCCCCAAAACACATTTCCTTGGTGTGACCATAAGAAAAGCATAGACAAACCGCAATTTAAACAAAATGCCTAATAATCCTCAAAATAGCTATGGTCATGGAAAACAAGAAATATCTGAGAAATTGTAACAACCAGGGAGCCTAAACAGACATGATGCATATAGTGTCTTCAATGGGATCGTGCAACAAAGGGACATAAGGGGAAGACTGAGGATATCTCAGTAAAGTATAGGCATTAGCTAATAATAATATTAATAAATTAATATTGGTCCATTAATTGTGAAAACTACCTTAGTAAAAACAGGGGAAGCTGTGTGTAGGATATATGTTAACTCTCTGAACTATTTTCTCAACAATTCAGTAAATCTAAAATTGTTCTAAAATAAAAAGATTATTTAAAATAAAACCATTATACAGCAATGCAGATATATTTTATCATTCATATAAAATGCAGCCAAGTGATCTAGACATAAGACTGTGTGTGAGATATTAATCTAGTTAGATAAAGTTCAAGGATAGGCAAAATTAATTCATGTTATTATAAATCAAGAAAAATGGTTTCACTTGGGAGAGGAAAATGACTGTAGAAGGAGCACAGGAGTTTTTTGGGAGGGCCTGTAATATTCAGATTCTTGATCTCTGTGTTGGTCCCATGATGTGTTCACCTTGGGAAAAAAAAAAACAATTGAGCCATACCTATGATTTTTATATTTATCTGTTTATATATTGTAATTCAATAAAAGTAAAAAGGCAATGAGTATTTTTTCAGTGACATTTGGATTATATACATTATATAGGGTTTTTTAAGCATAAAACACTAAAATTCCTTTTGTATAAAATGATTTTTAAAAATTAAGAAACAATATAATATTAACCCTTAAGTGTAATAATAAGTGTTATATTGGTATATCTTTTGTGTATTATTTAAATTTTCACCATATCTCCTTTAAAAAATCACAATACACATTCTTAGAGAAACAAAGGTATTCTAGAAAAATAGATAAATCATAATCAGATTTAGGAAGGGATATCTATAGTCAGGAGCATCAATCACCATTTATTTGACTTAGGCCTAGGTTTTTGGTGGGTGTACTTCTGTAAATAATTACAAATCAACTGTACAATGCTTCACATTGAAAAAAAAATACAACAGAGTTAATTAAGTCATTTATTATCAGTGGTAGGAATGCATTTCTCCAGTCCCTTTTTGGCAGCCCTCATTCATGGTACACCTCATATTTATGTACTTCTCATGATGGCCACCTGCACCTGTCAAAGTGACCTTTTAAAAGGGAATGCACAAAAACTGGAAGCGTTCCCTTTGAAATCCGGCACTAGACAAGGTTACTTTCTCTCACCACTCCTATTCAATATTTTATTGGAAGTTCTAGCCAGAGCAATTACGCAAGAGAAAAAAATGAAGGTTATTCAATTAGGAAAAGAGGAAGTCAAATTGTCACTATCTGCAGATGACATGATTGTATATTTAGAAGACACCATCATCTCAGCCCAAAATCTCCTTAAGCTGATAAGCAACTTCAGCAAAGTCTCAAGATACAAAATCAATGTGCAAAAATCACAAGCATTTCTATACACCAATAACAGACTAGCAGAGAGCCAAATCATGAGGAAACTCCCATTCACAATTGCTACAAAGATAATAAAATACCTAGGGATAAAACTAACAAAGTATGTAAAGGACCTCTTCAAGCAGAACTACAAACCACTGCTCAAGGAAATAAGAGAAGACAAACAGATGGAGAAACATTCCATGCTCATGGTTAGGAAGAATCAATGTTGTGAGAATGGCCATACTGGCCAAAGTAATTTATAGATTCAATGCTATCCTCATCAAGCCACCAATGACCTTCTTCACAGAACTGGAAAAACCACCTTAAACTTCATATGGAACCGAAAGAGAGCCCACATAGCCAAGACAATCCTAAGCAAAAAGAACAAAGCCAGAGGCATCACGCTACCTGACTTCAAACTATACTACAAGACTACAGTAATCAAAACAGCATAGTACTGGTACCAAAACAGAAGTATAGACCAATGGAACAGAACAGAGGCCCTGGAGGCAACGTCACACATCTACAATCATCTGATCTTTGACAAACCTGACAAAAACATCAATGGGGAAAGGATTCCCTATTTAATAAATGGTGTTGGGAAAACTGGCTAGCAGTATGCAGAAAGCAGAAACTGGACCCCTTCCCGACACCTTACACTAAAATTAACTCCAGATGAATTAAAGACTTAAACATAAGACCTAACACCGTAAAAACCCGAGAAGAAAACCTAGGCAAAACCATTCAGGACATAGGCATAGGCAAGGACTTCATGACTAAAACACCAAAAGTATTGACAACAAAAGCCAAAATAGAAAAATGGGACCTAACTCCAGAGGTTCTATACAGCAAAACAAACAATCATTAGAGTGAATCGGCAACCAACGGAATGGGAAAAAATTTTTGCAATCTACCCATCTGACAAAGGGCTAATATCCAGAATCTACAAAGAACTAAAACAGATTTACAAGAAAAAACCAAACCCATTCAAAAGTGGGTAAAGACATGAACAGAAACTTTTCAAAAGAAGACATCTATGAGGCCAACAACATATGAAAAAATGGTCATCATCACTGGTTATTAGAGAAATGCAAATCAAACCACATTGAGATACCATCTCACACAAGTTAGAATGGTGATCATTAAAAAATCTGGAGACAACAGATGCTGGAGAGGATATGGAGAAACAGGAACTCTTTTATATTGTTGGTGGGAATGTAAATAAGTTCAACCATTGTGGAAGACAATATGGCGATTCCTCAAGGACCTAGAAATAGATATTCCATTTGACCCAGCAATCCCATTACTGGGTATATACCCAAAGAATTATAAATCATTCTGTTATAAGGACACATGAACACGTATGTTCATAGTGACACTGTTTACAATAGCAAAGACCTGGAACCAACCCAAATGCCCATCGATGATAGACTAGACAAGGAAAATGTGGCACATATACACCATGGAATACTATGCAGCCATAAAAAATGATGAGTTCATGTCCTTTACAAGGACATGGATGAATCTGGAAACCATCATTCTCAGCAAACTGACACAAGAACAGAAAATCAAACACTGCATGTTCTCACTCATAGGCAGGTATTGAACAATGAGAACACATGGACACAGGGAGGGGAGCATCACACACTGGGGCCTGTTGTGGGGGGCCAAGGGTGGGATGGGGTAGGTAGGGAGGTAAGGTAGGGATAACATGGGGAGAAATGCCAGATATAGATGACTGGAGGATGGAGGCAGCAAACCACACTGCCATGTGTGTACCTATGCAACAATCCTGCATGATCTGCACATGTAACCCAGAACCTAAAATACAATTTAAAAAAAATAAATTTTTTTAAAAGAATAATTCCTTGGCTTAAATCTCTTTCATCACCCCTCCTCACTATCTGGATAAAAATCTAAACTCCTAAACAGGACTGTGGCACAGGCTGTTAATTGTCCCTTAACAAATAACTGATTCTTCTTCATTAAAGTAAAATCCAAACTAGGCAAATAACCACCTTCTCCCAAAATTCTACATTTCTCAAGCTCCCTTGTAACTAGTAGATGTGACATATAATGTAGACCCAGACAATATAATTTAAGTGATGGGATCAACTTTCAGGAAATATCGTTAGAGGGGTTGTATTTGATTTGCTGCCTGGAATGCAGACATGATGGCTGGAAGTCATCTTGGACCACAAGGTAGAAGATTCAAATTGAACATGCACTGGACTACCCACTTTACATGAGAATAAGAGACTTCTAACTCATTCAATCTCCTTTTTTTGAGTATTGAATGTAATACTAATGTTTTGTTTCTACCCCCATTCAACCTTTGCTTCTTTGCATAGGAAACCAGATAATAGACTTATTAGGAGAAGACAAAATTTAGTGGTCTTCTTTTTCCCTAGTACGTAACAAACTGCTTGACACATAAGAGTTGCTAAATAAAAGAGTTTTTTAAAAAAACTTGGTTAAATATAAATATTATCTCCAATGAAAATTAAATTCAGAGATACATTGTAAAGCTAAAGAAAATCTTCTCAAATTATCTTCCATTTTCATTGGCCCAGGAGGGGAAAAATAAGGAGAAGGAATTTGAAAGATACACAACGGAGAGAAAACGTAAGCCTCAAATACTATGAATAACTTCAGAGTGAGAGAGAATATACTACATTCATTAAACAGAATATGATTCTATGAAAATATAATAAGGAAGGGTCCCCATATATAAACATCATATGGCCATATTTAAAACTTCAGTAAAAGGGTTGGATAATAAAGCCCTGAACAGAACAAGACCGAAATAGAAAAGATGAGGATAAAAAGATAAAAATATTGCAGGGTCAACCCAGGACATCCATTACCCAACTATTAGAAATTATCAGAAAAAGAGAGGGAAACATTAGAGAGAATTATCAAAAACATAATATATAAACACATGTCAAAACAAAAATGAATGATGCCCAATATCTACTTATTGAAGTATGCATATATACATTCTTTATTTTATGTACACCAATCATAATTATGGATCATCTATTACCTGCTGGAATATATACTAGCTACTGAAAAGATAAAGATTTAAAAAATGATGTTTCTGATTTTCAGTTTCCACCCATCACTCTGCTCACTTATTATGTTTACTCTGGCCTGTGGTAATGATAAATAGTTAATAATATGATAATCAATAACTAAATAATGAATGCTTATTTCCTCTTGTTGATTGTGTATATCAGCTGGTAGACAGTAAGTCTGTAAAATTTGCTTGTATAAATCATTAAAAAGGAATGTATAATGTTGATAAGAATTTTCAATGGATGATATATCTTCAAATCAATAATTGACACTTTTTTTTAAAAAAGAGGTTTTTATGGTCCCTAACAGTTTAGTGTAAAAAGAAAGTGTAAAAAGTGATGGTTCTGTTATTGTGGACATATATAGAAGATTTTATACAAACAAGTAAAAAGAAGGTGAGGAAGTGATGGAAGTAGTAAATAGTAGTTTGACAATATCTGAGAAACAAATGTAATGCTTCATTTTCCACCTAATATTTCTTTACTCAACTTATATTATGAAAACTCACGGATATGGTCTGTGGGATTCTCCACTAAAACCCCTACTATGGAACACAATAAAATAAAACCATGCAGTCACATGACTCATGGTAATGTGAATTTGGATGACAGTAATTAATGATTTATTTTTTTTTTCTGAATGCCACCCACATTTTCAAACGAAGGTGGTCAAATGAGAAGGCTAAACATGAAAAGAAGAGTGAGACATTTTCTTGAAGATCCAGGTGGGTTTAGGAAAGGTCCTTATATTCTTGGTATCCATTATTCCCAATTCCTTGGATAGGGATGATAAGACAGGTTCCAGCTAACCAGAAGATTCCTTGAATCACTATCACTGTGCAGGAATCCCCAACCAGTCACAGAAAACCAGCCTTTCCCCTATTTTATATTTTAGACAGAGCATACAGTTGCCACCAGATGATGCCAAATTCCAACTGGGACTTGGATTTGAAGTACACAGACACAGAATTCCAAACTCCCTAATAACTTAGGCTTGTCTGGTTCATTTCATTATTCCTAAAATATCATCACCACCTTTTACACCAATGACTCTGTTGGACCCTTTTTACCACTTTATGACAAGATTTTACTGCACTTTAATTTCTGCTGACTGAAATTCTGCAAGTATACTTAACGATCATCAGGCAATCATGGAGGAAGAAGTCCACTGAGTAGTTACATTGTATAGCTAACTTATAATATCTTTGCCTATCTTTGGTTCAGTTGCTTCTTCTCTTCTTATAGCACTTCTCTTCTTAACAGATGTAAGGTGAGTGGTAGCTATCCTGTGAAAATTGTTATTTTCCTCCATAATCTATCATGTTTCATTAAGCTCCAAAGAAAATAGAAAGACATTCTAACAGTAGTAATCACTCTCGAAAAAAAAAGAAAATTGTCTAAAGCACATACCAGCCACATCAGAATAGAGGAAAAATCATTATAAGTATAATGCCAACATCTAAAATCCAGTGTAATTAGTTGCGACAACAAATAAGCTAAGAAAAGCACACATTTCAGTTAAAATATTTATATACACCTTGCGAAAGTAGATTTTTACCGGTTTTAAAAATAGCCACTTCTATAATTTTCGAGTCTATTATAAACAAATATAAGCAATTAAGTAGGCAGCCAGTTATTGACTTAGTATCATACGTAAGTGATATATTTGTGCTTAATGTTTCTGTAGTAAACTGGGAATTTATTTCATTCAACCGGTGTTTATTATGAGATTACCATCTGTCTGTGCACAAAATAAGGTTCCTTTTACCGAAGCCTTCTTCAAGAAGAAAACATATCCAAATGCTTTTTGCAGGAATATTTGAGGTTAAAATAAAATAACTTAAAATTTTTATTTTGGGGGGGCTTTGGAATGAGAAATGTCTACATTTACCTTTATAGGAACCAAGTGAATTTTTAAATTAAAGAGCTTAGATTGTTTGAAAAAAGATTGCACCTCATGCTATTTTTATATATGGAAAAACCATCATAAAATCAATCTGATTTATTTATTTTAATTTGCTGAGTTCTTAGTATGGTTCAGCTACTGTTTTGTTCATAGAGCTCTAAAGGTAAATTAGAAATGATCCACATATATTTTGACGGTTAAGGGAGACAAATAATTAGGAGCCTCTTGCCAGCCTCGTTTTTAAACCAATTGAGAATTTAAAACAATTCAGTCTGCTTCAGAGTAGGCAGATTGAAGCTGAGATAACATCTAAGTTTCTGATAAATGGCAGCTTGAATGACTCATGTGCAGTGGTGTGCTTGAGCCAGCTCATAGGAGGCTTCTGAAAGCTAATTGTTCACACATTCCCCTAGTTCCATGTTCAATGACCTCATGCAAGTACCATGAAATCAGATTGAGTGGGAGTATTTCTACTGTGAAAATTGGTAAATAAATAAATAAATAAAAACAGGCCTTAGGTAAATATGTCAAACAAGAGCATATCTTAAATCTGGATCATTAATACCTTGTACCTATTATATTATTTTCTGTTTGAACATATGCTTAAAAGTGTTAATATTTCAAATGTTAAAAAGTCCAAAAGTATTGGCTTGCTTTACCATGGAAAGTTTAAAATATTTATTTAAATGACACAGATACAGGAAAGCCCTTGATTCCCTTGCTGTCAATGCAATCTCCTCCATCTCCTTGAAATTGTAGCTTATCTTTTCTGTTGCTTTTAAACTTTTACTACATAGGCACTCATGACATTATGTAGTCTTATGTGTGGTTTTAGAATTTGCATAAATGGTATAATTTCAGAATTTATTTTAAATTATGACTGTATTTAGTGATTATAGAATATAAAAAGCAAAAAAAGGATTTAAAATTATGTTCTATGTTTGATATGTTCCTATGATGTCAAGTATATTGTGAAATAATTTTGCTTTTTTATTTGTGTGTTTGTTTTTAAAGAACTGTTTGAGATCTTGTAGTCTATGTTTTCTTAGATCTTTGAGAGTTTCTGTCAGTTGTCTCTATACTTGAAGGAAAACTTGGCAATTTTAAAGTAGTCCAAGAAGGCATATTTTCTTCAGGACATTGAATGTTGATATAGTCCCTTTATCATAGCTTGTCCTTTCATCTTTTGGGAAGGTACATTTTGAGCTTCATATCTTTCTTAGGTACTTGAGGTTTGAAACTGTTATGTCTATTGTCTTTATGCTTCACAGCAACCAGATATGATATTCTTGAGTCACACTTTCTTTCCTCGGAACTTTGTACACATTGGTATTCCATCTCCTGTCATTTTATGTTGCTCCAGGAAAGTCTGAGACCAGCATGACTTTTCTGTCTTGTACTTGAATTGCTCCTTTAGCTTGGTTTCATTGAAGTGCTGGATAATTTCTTAGTGGCAGTTGTTTGTCAACAGATTTTACTGGAACATGCTGTGCAATGTAAACAGCCAAATTCAGTAGTTTATTCCTTTCAGAGAAATTAGCCTCCTGAATACTCTTTTTCTGTTCCATAATTAATGGAGTTTATATGGAACTAATCCTAAAAGTAGCATTCCTTATAATGTATATCAGCTTTATATTTCCTCCATACCTTTTCTTTCCTTTTTATTTTCTTTCTAATTTATTTAAACTTAACACAGAGATACATTTGCCTTGGGTACTGTCCTTCAGAACACTCTACTCTGTCCTCCTCCAGCTGCTATAGGGAGTCAAGCATCTCTATCCACCAAAGTCTGTATTTCCCCTCTAGATCACACTATTGTACCCAAGACCCTGGAAGTTCCCAACCATTGTTTCAAAATACATTTCAATGACTTGTACTAGCTTCTTGTCATGAATTTTCTGTCTAAGGGCAGACCAAACCACTATTATGTTTATCCTTACACCCAAGAAATGGTGAAAAATTTGACTATTTACAGGGACTGTGGAAAGAGCTTGGAAATGTGGGCTGGAGTATCCACGTATGTACTTATGATGCTCCTCATGCTATAGGAACAGATGGGGTGGGAAATGGAGTATGATGGGCCATGGTCAGGACTTGGCAGCTAGGGTCGGTTCTTCATTGCTACATTCTGACATGGAATGCTAAGTTATCCATAAACTTTGTCTTAAAAATTGGCCTTTAGGATCTTTTATTAAAGTGTATTTTTCAAATTAGCAGGATAGAATATGTAAACATTTTTAAATAGTTTATTACCTTGAAGTGACCTTTGTTTAATATTTGGATATATTGTATTTTACTCTTACCATAGGCTTTGGAAATGTTAGGAGAAGGCCTGTGTGAGAAATCTCTGATTTTTCCCCCTCTGTGGTCACAGTGATTATGTCAATAACCCAGTTGCAATCATGTCTATTCTCCATCTTACTTCATGCATTTTATTTATTAGTTTGGCAATAGTGCTATTCTGGAACTAAGGTTTTTTTTTTTTTTCTTTGTCCCTTCAATTTTTCTTCTATTTTATTCCCTTATATTAAATATATATCTTATGTACTTTTGCAGCACAAAACACTCAGGGAAATTTTTCTTCTCTTCCAAGCAGCTCATCATCTGCCTTTTGCACTGTATATTCCTTTCTTTCATTCTTTTCTCCCTTTCCCCATACCTTGTCACAATAGTGTTTATAGAGTCACCTTGCCAATTTCTTTTCATTTTGCTATTTTTAACTTAAACAGCTCTGCTTAAGAACTTCAAGTGGACCTGAAAAGTATGGGTAACTTTTCGTTAATATGTTTCTGTCATGTCTAAGACTGATGATCCTCCTAGGCAAAGCCCATCATGAAGGTGAGCTTATTCCATTCCACACACAGTCCTATAGCTTGATGGCCTGGTGATCTTGGGGGCAGGAATGGGGTAGAGGACAATCGAGGAATTTCTGCTCTATCTTTGTACTTATCATAGAATAAGTACATATGTCCCAGTTCATTCCACCACCACATTCAGTGTTTATCATAGGCTTGTGGGAAATGTCTTTCTGTGTTGTATTATTCCTGCTGTCCCTTGTGACCCCACACTTCTGCCTTAATAATTCAGTCCCTGTTCACTTTTCTTGTTTCACCGTTGTCACTTTTGCAGTCTGCCCTATACCAAGTCCACATTTTTTTTTTTCATCTTTGGTATTCTTTGTGAAAATGTGAAAGCTTTTGTTATTTCACTGGTACCAGTGTGAGGCATAAGGCCAGTTTTAGGGTCTGTACCAAGTCAAGATAAAACCCTCTTTTTTCCCCTTAGTTGATAGTATTTCAAACTTAATGCAGTGAATTATGCCTCCTTAGTTTTTTTAGTTTCTCCTAGTAAATATTTATGCTGTTTGTGATTTTATTAGTTACTGAGGAAGGGAACCCACGCTCTACTCCGTCATCTGCTTTCTAAACTTTTCACTATGACCTTACTTTTTATAAGTAAAAACAATTCATGTTTGCTGTAGAAAAGGTTAAAAAAGTTGAACAGAGTACAAAAAAAAAAAAAAAAAAGTCATTTTATTTCTTCAGAAATAGAAATTTTCGGGCCTCCAAACCCTAGTTTCTGCATATTTGAATATGATCACGATTGTTTACCCGCCCCCAGTCTTAATATCACTACAACTAAATGCCTTAACTGAACTCCTCTCAATGTTCTTTTTTGTTTGTTTGTTTTGAGACGGAGTCTGTCTGTTGCCAGGCTGGA
>NW_016107389.1:2525618-2540336 GCF_001604975.1 Cebus imitator | reverse complement strand
AAATCCTTATCTGTCATAAGGTACTCGTGCTGCAATCCTGGGAAGCATGGCCATATGAGCAGATCTTGTTCGATGTGATGAGGCAATGAAAGGTTGAAAAAAAAAATGTTTTAAGACGACAAAATGACCCTCTGCAAAGAGCATGCCCATGATAGTTTATTGTTTAGGAAAGACTAATGCAGATATTTTAATTTTGAGGAAGATTTATCCAAGTGCTTTTTCAAATGTGCCATAAGAGAATAATTCTGTAGTGAGTGCGTGTAATGACATTGAGTCTTTTAAGCAAACGGTCTCAAAATGCTGATCTGGAAGCTGATTAACTCCTCCAAGCAGATTTTGCACAATCTGTGCAATCAGTTTTTATTATTACTATTATTTACACCGGTGTTTGAAAAATCTGTAAATTTCACATAAAAATTGTTTTTGTACCAATGCAACAGTCCTGTATGATCTGCACATGTACCCCAGAACCTAAAGTACAATTAAAAAATAATAAAAATAAAAATTTTAAAAAATTGTTTTAGCTTCTCTGAAAATCTTTTGAAAAGGGCAAGATGAGGACCCCACTCACTCCTCTCTTTAACATAGTTCCCTGCTTGATAGTTGTGTATTCATACATCTCCCCCTTTTAGTTTGCCAACTTTACTTTGTCATGTATTTGAAAAAGGCATATTGTTTTTTAAAAAAATCCTTATATGGCTTTTATGTGAATGATTATCATTAGCCTTCTGGAAAAATATGTTATCAGAATATATATCACAAATTACTCGGAATGTTTAGAAATTATCCTCTAGTTTTTGGTTTCTACATAAAAATTCAAGTGACCTAGAGCCCATATGTCTAATCCTCCACATACTAAAATTGAAATTTCAAAACATGTTGTTCAAACTTATAGTTTGGCATACTACCAAACATATTTAAGAGGTGTTTTTTTTAAGAATGATATTAATTTAAATGCCACAATTGTTTCACCTTTTCTTTTAAATTGGATATCAGCAAAAAAGAAACTCTTGTTTTAAACGAAAAAAGTATTTCTAGGTTTTACGTTAGCAATATAATAATATGCCAATTGAGTTCTTCAAGTAATAATTCATAGAGAATTTAATGAAGTACATAGAAATATACAGTTTTTTTGCAGAAATCACAAGCATTCCTCTACACCAATAACAGACAAACAGCCAAATCAAGAGCAAACTCCCATTCACAATTGTTACAAGAAGAATAAAATACCTAGGAATATAACTAACAAAGGAGATAAAGGACCTCTTCAAGGAGAACTACAAACCACTGCTCAAGGAAATAAGAGAGGACACAAACAGATGGAAAAACATTCCATGATTATGGTTAGGAAGAATCAATATTGTGAAAATGGCCATAATGACCAAGTAATTTACAAACTTAACACTATTCCCATCAAACAACCGATAACCTTCTTCACAGAACTGGAAAAAAACACTTTAAACTTCATATGGAACCAAGAAAGCGCCTGCATAGGCAAGACAATCCCAAGAAAAAGAAAAAAGCTGGTGGCTTCATGCTGCCAGACTTCAAGCTATACTACAAGGCAATAGTTATCAAAACAGCATGATACTGGTATCAAAACAGAGACATAGACCAATGGAACAGAAGAGAGGCCTCTGGAGCAAGACCACACATCTATAGCCATCTGATCTTTGAAAAACCTGACAAAAATAAGCAATGGGGAAAGGATCCCCTATTTAATAAATGGTGTTGGGAAAATTGGCTAGCAATGTGCAGAAAGCAGAAACTGGACACCTTCTTGACACCTTACACTAAAATTAACTCCAGATGGATTAAGGACTTAAACATGAGACCTAATGCCATAAAAACCCTAGAAGAAACCCTAAGCACAACCATTCAGGATATAGGCATAGGCAAGGATTTCATGACCAAAGGCAATGGTAACAAAAGGCAAAATAGAAATTCAGGATCTAATTAAACTTCAGAGCTTCTGTACAGAAAAAGAAACAATCATTAGAGTGAACTGGCAACCAACAGAATGGGAAAAAAAAATTGCAGTCTACCCATCTGACAAAGGGCTGATATTCAGAATCTACAAAGAACTAAAACAGATTTACAAGAAAAAACAAACCCATCCAAAAGTGGGTGAAGGATATGAACAGACACTTTTCAAAAGAAGACCTATATAAAGCCAACAAACATATGAAAAATGCACATTATCACTGGTCATTAGAGAAATGCAAATCAAAACCACCTTGAGATACCATCTAATGCCAGTTAGAAGGCAATCATTAAAAAATCTGGAGACAACAGATGCTGGAGAGGATGTGGAGAAATAGGAATGCTTTTACACTATTGGTGGGAGTGTAAATTAGTTCAACCATTGTGGAAGACAGTGTGGCAATTCCTCAAGGACCTAGAAATAGCAATTCCATTTGACCCAGCAATCCTGTTACTGGGTATATACCCAAAGAACTATAAATCATTCTATTATAAAGACACATGAACACGCATGTTCATTGCGGCACTGTTTACAATAGCAAAGACCTGGAACCAACCCAAATGTCCATGAATGATAGACTGGACAAGGAAAATGTGGCACATATACACCATGGAATACTATGCAGCCATAAAAAGTAGTGAGTTTATGTCCTTTGTAGGGACATGGATGAACCTGGAAACTGTCATTCTCAGCAAACTGACATAAGAACAGAAAATCAAACACCGCATGTTCTCACTCATAGGCAGGTGTTGATCAATGATGACACTTGGACACAAAGAAGGGAGCATCACACACTGGGGTCCGTTGGGGATTGCTATGGGAAGGATAGGGGAGGGAGGGTAGAGGAGGGATAACGTGGGGATAAATATTAGGTATAAGTGATGGGGGGATGGTGGCAACAAACCACCTTACCATGAATGCACCTATGCAACAATCTTGCATGATCTGCACATGTATCCCAAAATCTAAGGTACAATTTAAAAAAAAAAAAAAAATAAAAAAAAAAAAAAAAAAAAAAAAAAAAAAAAAAAAAAAAAAAAAAAAAAAAAAAAAAAAAAAAAAAAAAAAAAAAAAAAAAAAAAAAAAAAAAAAAAAAAAAAAAGAGAGAAATATAGTTTTGAACACTAGAGGGCTTTGCTTTTTTTTAACTAATGAAAGTATATTTATGAAGTTAAACAATGGCATTTATATGACTAGCAAAGGTTTTAGGGTATAAATACAGAGTCTTAAATGTTATAATATATAAAATAAACAATACTTATATTCTGACCATAAGCAAAATATGTAATATCTTTGATGTACTGTAGGTGATGAAGGCAATGTTTCATATTTGTATGTGAGAAAAGTGATAAATAATGCAGATTCACATATGGGATTGGTTTTACAGCTTTCATATGTTCCTTGCCTTAACACTTTTAAGAGTTACAAAAGATATTCTATGTTTTGCCTTTCTCAGTACCGCATATAGAACATGTATATTTATAGTATCTCCCAATACAGTTTTGTTAAAATTAAACAACAGGAATGGCTTTTGCTATGGATACACTAAATTCTCTGTTTTCATAAAGAAAAAAAGTGAATGTGGAAGTCTTTCAGGGATTTGGCAACAGAATGAGAGCTGTAAAATATCAATTTTCAAAATCTCTTGGCAGATTTAAATGACTGTAATATTTGTGATGTAGACTTTCATTGTTTTCAAATTATATGTAATTTATTTTTATAAAATACCTCTTGCGCCCCATGACAGTGAAAGCAAATGGTTAGAAAATCTATTCTACAGTAATTCCAAATTTTAAACCCTTTCTTTCATGTCATATATTATGAATGATTAAATCAGACAGGAAGGTATTCTATTTTAAAATACAACCCCCTTACTCCATGGAGAATGCTAGAACTCCACAACAGAAAGGAATATCATAATGCTTGCATACCTTATTAAACCAAGGATAATGTCCCCATGTGCATTCATGCTAAGCACACTCTCATCACCATGGTCGAGCTAAACTTGGTATTTTCAGGTTATGAAGGATATTCCAAAGATGGGCTTTATAGATTTTCAAATGTTTTCACTAACACAAAAATAATACAATGTAATCTCCCAATTTGTATCATTTTCCCTAATTTCTGTAGGTTGGCTATGACAAGAATAATCCTTATTTAATGACTTGCTTTATGACATTTTTCTGTTTCAACTGCATTTGACTGCCTATTACCTTCAGGTAAAACCCCACTCATTAGCATGGTGTTGAAGACCCTTAGGCATTCTCAAACCTCTTTACCTGCATCTCTTTCCCTTTCTGTCTTTACACATTACCTCCTTTTTCTTACATTCCCATTTATTCACCAAAATCCTAAAATGTGCACATATACACACACACTGTACCCCTTATACTGTACTACACTGGATGACTTTCTACTCCTAGAACTCTCATTTTATTGTTCAAACCTTTTTTTTTGCTGTGCATTTTATTGTGCCTAAAGTGCTCCTCTACCTTTTTTCTACCTCTTCTCTGAAAGGTCAAATATCAGAGTTTCTTTTTTACTTTCTTTAAAAAAAATTGCATAGTACAGAACTAATGCTAGAAAAAAGACCCAGTTTTATCATCTCAAACTGGTGAGAGTCCAGATTATGAATACATCCAACCATCTTAACCTTTACATGCAGTAGTGTTATCAGTATAAACATTTCTAGTAATATTACTTTGAATTCATGATAAATACTATTGTTTCTACAGTGTAAATATATGCTTGAGATATCAAGGAGAAGATAGAGTTTTCTGATATTTTTCACAAATAATTTAATACTATGCATAGAGACTAAGATAATTTAAATAAATAAAGTATAATTTACTAAAATTTGACTTCCTTTACATTGCATACTAAACATTTTGCTCAATATCTGAGATGTAAATAGTAAAAACATGTCAAAATGTCATTTTAATGTAAATTTAAATATGTATTTAAAATATTGATAAGTGAAATATATATTTCAAACTTGTTTTAATATATCATGTGAATATCTTCTCTCTATAAATGTGCCATACATTTTAAATATATTTGTGTCTGTATATATATGAATAAAAGAGAAGTTAGAAATCTCATGAATTTAACACTTATTTATTACTTCAAAAGTTTATAATCAAGCACAAAATGTAAGCAAAAAGAACCTAATTTAAAAACATTTTGTTGTAATACCTTTCCTTTGATTCATGTATGTTTATTGTTAATTCATTCAATGTATATTCTTATTCTAGACATAAATGCACAAGATTTCCTGCCCTCTGGGAGGTTACAATCTTGCCAGGGAGACAAACCTTAAGGTGCTAATTATACAATTAAATATTACCATGTGGCACATGGTGTGAAGGACACACACAGGAGCTCTAGGGCTGCATAATAGGACTTGCGGTCAATCGGGAAGAGTGCCTTGAAGAGATACAGGGGCTAATTCTTGAAGGGCAGGTGAGGGGTGTATGTGTGTGCGTGTGTGTGTGTGTGTGTGTGTGTGTGTGTGGTGGGAGGAAACAGTGAGAAGGAACTAGTCCTAAGTAGAGAATGACTTGTGTAAGAACCTAGCATCTTCTAAGCACTAAGAAATGAAAGAGCATGGAGTGAGTGAGGGTGAGTTGCACAGGAGCATCCTGGTGTGGATTGCAGGACCTGGATCCTGGGAGTATTGTAACCTTGTTAAATATTTAGTCTTTATCTTAAGAGCAATTGCAAACTAATTAAAGGCTTTTAATAATTTATATTGTGTCTGTGTCTGTGTGTAATAGATACATATTTAAAGAAAGTCTTCTCTAACTGCAAGGCAGAGAATGGACTGAATAGAAGAAAGAGTGGATTGGATAGAGAGTCCTATTCTTACTACCTTATTTGTGATGGTTCCAGAATATTTTTTGTTGAGCTAATTTAACGTCTATAGGGAAAATTAAAATAGACCACTTGAGTTTTTTTTAATTCATACTTTACAAGTGCAAAAAAGGGATTATAGCTATTGAAAGCTGTACGCTTATGTTAAAGTTTACAGTTCCATTATCTTGAGTTACAGCCTCCTTCTGAACATGATTAATATAATAGAATCATTTTGAAGTGTATACACACAAAATGCATGTAGATGCATCTTTTATGTCTATTAGGTTACTAAAGCAATTGTGATGGAGGATGTTGCATTTTCCACACTTTACAGGAAGCCTCAGTAGAAGCATGCTGTCTGTTAAAATAACAAGATAGCCGATAAAAACAGGAATTGAAGTTAGCAATGATATTTCAGCCATCATAATGTTTGTTACAAAGGAAAGAAATGAGGTGTAAACACCTCATTTACTAAGACGTATGAACAAGTAAATGTGAGAATTACATGTAGTGACTATAACATGTATTACGTTTAACTACATAGAGCTATGTAATGCTCTAATTTACTTTCTTCCTTAGTACTTGTTTTATGTTTCCTTATCCTAAACAGCACTTTTGCATGTGACAGACAATTAGAAGAAGTAGTGCATGATGATTTGGGGTATTTCTACTTGTTTCAAACATAGCTCACAAATGCTTATGGTTGTATGACAAAATGAATTAAATGAAACCAGGTACTTAGGTATTATATTATGGGTCTTAAAAAGCACATAAACATCTTATTTTACAAATTGTGGAGTTAAAATTGTTACATCATTTAGTGTTTCAATTAACATAAACTCCTGAATCTTGTGTAATTTTTGAAGGCTACAAGGGTCTGTTAACATTTTTACACAAATCTTACCTAGAGTGGAATTTTATATTTAGATCTGGGCTATATATATACTATCTATACTATGGCTATAAAATAATTAGACTTGGCCGGGCGCGGTGGCTCAAGCCTGTAATCCCAGCACTTCGGCAGGCCGAGGTGGGCGGATCACGGGGTCAGGAGATCGAGACCATCCTGGGAAACACGGTGAAACCCCGTCTCTACTAAAAATACAAAAAATTAGCTGGGCATGGTGGCGCGTGCCTGTAATCCCAGCTGCTCAGGAGGCTGAGGCAGGAGAATTGCCTGAACCCAGGAGGCGGAGGTTGCGGTGAGCCGAGATCGCGCCATTGTACTCCAGCCTGGGTAACAAGAGTGAAACTCCATCCCCCCCCCAAAAAAATAATAATAATAATTAGACTTAAAAAATGAACATACTAAGCCAGGCACAATGGCTCGCTCGTGTAATCCCTGCACTTTGGGAGGCCACGGTGGGTGGATTGCCTGAGCTTAGGTGTTCAAGACCAGCCTGTGCAACATGGCAAAANAAAAAAAAAAAAAAAAAAAAAAAAAAAAAAAGCCAAAAATTAGCCAAGCATAGTGGCACACGCCTGTAATCCCAGCTGCTCAGGAGGTCGAGGCAAGAGAATCTCGAACCTGGGAGGCAGAGGCTGTGGTGAGCCAAAATTGCACCACTGCACTCTAGCCTGGGCAACACAGTGAGACCCTGTCTGACACACACAAAAGAACCTACTAAAACATGTGCATTCATCTACAGTCTGTACAAATACTACCTACATTCTTTTATCAATGCTGTAAATGCACATTTTTTGGGAACTGAGCTTTAAAATTTCAACTACTATCTAAACTCTTTACTATGTCGACACTACAGGGCCTCCTACAACCTTTTATCTGCTTTTTTGGCCATTTGTGGTATTAATATGCTATCCACCTACTTAATTTTTTACCAATATAGAAAAAAAATTGCACTTCAAACCTGTATGCCACTGTATATGCTGTTGCCTCTGCCAAAAAAAAAAAAATTCCTGGGTTAAATGTAATATTTCTTGGATCCTATGTGTCTCTTCTTTCTTGGATTCCATTTTTATTGTGCCAAAGTATCTCCTTAATTAACTTTTAAATGATGGATGTGAAGGAGGTGTCTTTGTCCTTTATATCTAAAACTATTTTAATTTACTTTTACAATGGATTGTTAATTTAGCCAGGTATTAATATTAGAATTGAAATAATTTGTCCTGGAACTTTTGAAGTTACTGTTAAAATGTCTTTCACCATCTATTCCTCCTGAAGAAACTGTATTGATCATTTGATTTGTATCTTTTTCTGAGTGTCCTGTAATTGACACTCTTTATCTTTTTTTTTTTTTCACTCTCATCAGCACTCAGTTGGCCCTTTACATCTGAAACTCCATTTCTGTTGTCAACCATGAATTTTGTTCTTCTATTATTTATCTCATTATTAACAGCTCACATTTTTCTCTTTTTCTGTTTCTGGAACTCCTTAATCAGTTACTGAAGCTCCAATATTAATCTTTTTTGCTCTATGTCTTTTAACATTTTTCTTGTGTTTTTAAAATATATTTTTGCTTTATGTTTGATATTTCTAAGATTTTTTATCTTGCAGACTATTAATCTTTTAAAAATTTGTTTTATATTCCAATTTTTTGAATTTTATGACTATTTTTTACATACATGTTATTATTTTATAACTGCAGTACCTTTTCAAGCATCTCTAAATAGATTAATTAGATTTACTACAAAGTTCTATTTAGTTCACTAGTAATGGAAGTTTCATCTTCAACATTGATCAATTCATTCATTTTGGTCCTTCTGTTTTCTGTTGTTGCTTGTCCCAAAAATCTCATGATCCTTAGTCATATGTTCTTATAATATAGATATTTTAGAATCTTCCCACATATGGAGCAAGAGCAAATGGCTGGCTGCTGTACTATATTTTCATGAGATTCCCAATGGAAAAAAATGGAGAGTTTTATTCTGAGCTGCTGTAAACCATACTCAGAGCCTTCTTATCCAGAGACATTGTTCCATATTTTTATAGCAAGGATTTCAATTGTTTACTTAAGGTTATTAGCTGTTACTCTGTTGCCAGTCATGTTGTATGTGAAAGAGTATGGGGCCATTAACATGTTCTCATGAAATACAGCGATTCAACAACGCCCCACTCTTAACTTTTGCATTACTTCTCACCTCCACTTTTTCTATATTCCACTTTCAAATTTGAAATCCTTCTGCAACTTCATCAGTGCTTTTCCCACCTTTATTATTAATTCATTTATATATTTATAAAAATCTCTGGTTAAATTTCACTTTTCTCTGAAAGTTTTCTGAGTTTATTACTATTCTTACATCTGTACTCTCATTTAAATATGATTCGTAAAGCAAGACATGAAGTACATCTGGTCAGTCTCATTTAAACTAGAAACTTACTTTTAATATTCAGTGTCTTACACATTACCAGATGAATAGTACTTGCACAATAAATATTAATTGAATCCAATTGAACACACAGAAAAATAAGGTAAATTTTATTATAGTTTTACTTGCTTTTGACCAAAAATATTATTAGGTATTAAATACTTAATTTATCAGTCTCAACTATAAATAATGATTTTTGTTTATTTTAAAATCTGGTTTATTTCCAGAGAAAAAGATGTTAAGTCGCCACTTACATGCATGTTACAAAAGGAAACAACACAACACCTCCCAAAAATGCACCTTATTCAGTTTCCAAAAAACTTGCAAAAAAATTCAATAAAGTTTTTTTAAGTATGTATCCTCCATATTTACTTATTGACTGTATGATTAGATGTGTACCTTTGTGTGGATGTGTGTATTTTATTGTCACTGTTTGTTTGTTTTAGTATCTCTTGAAGAGAACTTGTTGCTTTGGAATATCCTTTCTCCTTTATTTTGTAGAACTATAGCTTTTCAGTGGGCACATTGAATCCCAAATAAAAGTCCACATTCTCCAGTGTCCATATGTCAAAATGACTTAATCTTGTCTGGTGAGATGTAAGCAAATAAAATGTATTGCTCTTAAAACATCTCCTTAAAAAAGAGTAGTTATGTCTTCCCCACCCTTTTTCATTTTATGAAATGCTTATGTGAAGTCAGGGCCCTGATCCTGGATTTGGACATGAAAATGGAGGCCACCCCCTTGGTTTAGCAGAGCAGAAAGTCAGACAGACCCTGGGTCTCTGACAACATCATGATTGTCTAGCTTACTCTGGATTACATTTAACTTCCTCAAACATACAAGGGAAAGAAGGAAGAGTTAAATAATACAATTATGGTGTTTGAGATGTTTCAGACTGCAAAGAAAGACATGCTTAGTTGCTTTAGGTGATAAGGAAAACTTAGGAACAATGTGGAACTATGTAAGGAGGCGATTGGCCTCATTTCTAAGAAACAATAATATTAATGAAATATGCTTCCTCTAAAAATCCAAAGATAGATCTAGGAACCCAATGCAGTTCTAATCTTCCCTTTGGAAGCAAGCATTTAGTGAAGATCCCCTGAGCAACTTTTCATACTGGACATTGGACATTTTCTGAAGTCAAAATAGGCCCAAGTCACTCCTAATTTTTAAAGTTTTTATAGATTTTTTTAAATAAATACCAAAGAGAAATTAACCAAATGATGAGATAATTGAAATGTTTCCATTTATTACATTGTTTCTAATGTAAGTACCATTCACTATAATTTTACCTTCAGAAGAGAATCACAGGATTTATTCACACATATTAATTCATATACAGTCTAGCAGAAATACTATGATCTAGCAGCAGAACAGAAAGTTGTAGGCTGTATAATGAACTGCTTGTTTTCATTGTGTCAGTAGATCATTAGAATAGGTGGGTAGAGATTTTTAACATATTATATGAAGTCTATGTGTTGTGAATATGAACTCAGGGCAAAGTGACCCTCCTGTGTCCTTGCTGGAATATCCTCACTGTTGACTCTACTACGTCCTGCGTCTGCTCTGTTAGGCTTGTATTAGGCCTCTTCCAGAGGAGGATATGCCAGTTGCTATCCTGTATATTATGCCTGTGTTGGACACAGTTTGGTTATCCACCAGCATTTGAACTCAGCTACTGATAAAGGTCAAATAGTTATGGGAAATTGTGTTTTTACCTGTCTCCTTCTCTTGGTAGAAATTTCTATAGTTCCCATTAATTTCTTTTTTCAGTTCTTTGCTGCTAACGTCACCATATTTAAAATGTGAATGCTTTATAAGTCTGTCTTAAAGGTCTTACAGAAATCTATAAATGTTCTGGAAAAGGCTTCAGTCAGGGTTAAATTCCATTTTTTCTCTCCATTAAGTTTGTTATTAAAAATTCTTGTGGGTGAGAATTGTTTACCAGGAGGAGCTAAAGATTCACTCAAATTGAAGGAGGTTTTCATTTTGTTTTGTTCTTAAGGCAATTGAATTATATGTTATATATTTTTTGATTAAACAAGATAAGCAAGATTTAGGGAAGTTCTAAATGGACTTAGTGCTATATGGAAATTTATTTTAAAATAAATTTATACTTAAACTCTCTTAGTGGTTTTGGAATTGGACTAAACTCCTTTTTATGTCAAGCTTTAGAGCAAGATTGACGAGCAACGCAAAATAGGAAGAGAGTTCACCAAATCTCACCAATTCTTTATTTTTCTCTGTCTAATATATTTTTATGTGCCTTTCTGGGCCATCTGGGATTGAAGGAATTAAAGATGTTGAAAATCAGACCCAACTGTGGAAAGTTGGGGAAGTATGGAAATAAAGGCAATAAATGACTTTTCTCATAGTGTCTACATTTATTCAATTCCCTCATTAGACAAATTCTTAGTGAATTCATACTATGCGTAGTCACTGTGCTCTCTGCCAAGGATAAAAGATGGAAAGACATGCTTATATGTTCTGAGGGAAATACAAATAAATAGTCCCAATACATTAAGGCAATCGTAGTAATAAAAGTACAAAGCACATTGGGAGCAAAGGAAAAGGAGCTACTAATGGGTTTGTTTGTATTTTAATCTTGCTACTTTGCTGAATTTGTTTACCAATTCTAATAGTGTTTTGGTGGAGTCTCTAGTCTTTTCTAAATAGGTGGTCATATCATCTGCAAAGAAAGATAATTTGACTTCTTACTTTCCAGTTTGGATTACCTTTATTTCTTTCTCTTATCTAATTGCTGTAGCTAGGACTACTGAATTCTACTCTAAAGACACCTCTGTGATGTCATTACCTTTATTCATTGTAGTTTAAGATTTATAGGAGTAATATAAACTGAATTTGGATTCCCACAGATAACTTAGATTATAAAATTATTTAATTTCTTCTAAATCTGCTTTTCTGTTTTGAAAATAATTAGATATATTTTTCCATATGTGAAAATATTGAGCTCATATGATTCCTAACCTGCATTTATCATTATTCTTAATTATTCCACAGTCTACTATAGCTTCCTTGTATATGTGACTTAAAATAACCTCCTGGGATTGTCAAACACAACACCTGCCATCGTCCTTCTTTTGAAACTCTCTTTGTTTCACTGTGATTAACAAAGTCCTCCAAAGACCCGAAGAGCCACAATTATTTGGACAAATGACTTAATTTCAAGTTTGAGATACATTTTTTTTTCTGAATACCTGATGTTTAGATGTGTATATTCTTAGATGTATGATTGATGCCATGCTAACTTCTCACCTCCAAATGTCTGCAAAAAATCTATCCATTCAGTCCTCCTTTCTTTCATTTTGTTTTATCTTTAATTTCTATCATGCCTATAGTTACTATTCCTTTACGTGCAATTTCATACTTTTAAATACCTTAAGCAAAACAGAGATGTGCAATTATAAAAATACGGTGGATTTCTTTTCTGGGTGATTTATTTTCTTCTCACTTGGCTATAATAAAATCTAACTGGCCAAGTAAATAAAATGCAGGACACTTCAATATGTTTTCCACATAGCATCTGTAATAATTACTTATTTTATTTATTTCTAAATCTATTTAGCTAATGTTAAATATTTACTATTCAACCTTAAGAGAAAGGGGAAGAGTCCCTGACCTTTGCCGCAACATGGATGGACTTGGAAGACATTATGCTAAATGAAATAAGCCAAATGCAGAAAGAAAAATATTGTTTTATCTTACTTATATGTAGAATCTAGAACAACAACAACAAAATCAGTTTCCAGGGTCTGAGTTGGGGGACAGGGAATGGGGAAATGTAGGCCAAAGGATATGAAACAGCAAATATGTAGGATGAACACGTTGAAAGATTTAATGTACAATATGAGTGCTATAGTTAATAGTAGTGTATTGTACCTAGAATTTTGGCTAAATGAGTAGATTATAGCTGCTCTTGTGGGTAGAAATGAATAACTATGTGAGATGATGGATATGTCCATTGATTCCACTGTAGAAACCATTTCAGTGTATATGTATCTTATAACCTCATGTATACCTTAAATAGTAACAATAAAATGTATTTACCAAATGTTAACATTTTCTCAGAATGGCTTTATATCATTTTAAAAGAAATAAAATATTGATGCTATGTAGCTGATGCCTTTCCTTATTTGTTCCTATTCCTCCTTCTCTGAATTTGATGTGTATTATTTATTTTAATGTTGTATTAACTAAACTACCTGTGCTTCTATGCATAAATAAAATATACATACTGAATATATCTTTTTATCATTTCTTAAAATATTCAACATTAGGTTTTTGAGACTTATCCCTGCTGATACATATAGTACTAGTTAATTCATTTTAACTAGTTTATATTTGCTTACACAATCACTTTTTAATAGATATTTAAGTTGTTTCTAATTGCATGCTATAACAAAAAAGAAAAAAAGCTTCAAGGAATATCCTTTTGTATTTCCAACCCTGTGAACATCTATTGGACTTTCCCTGGTGTAGTCTAGGCTGTGTTCCTAGTAGAATTGCCACAAAGCGTGTACCTTATTCGATTTATAAGATATTATTGAAAAGTTGCCTGAACTGACCAAATTTACATTTGCACTGACAATGTATAAGTTCTAATTATACACATCATCATCAACAGTTGGGATTATCAGGTGGTTTCATTTTTACCAAATTGTTGAATTTGAAATGTTATGTTGTTTTCTCAAATTCGCATTATCTCAATTACTAACGAGTAAGACTGAGTGTGTGGTTTTTGATGTTTGGAAATTTGTGTTCACTCTATGTGAATTACTACTTCATAATCTTTTTACCACTTGTGTGTGTGTGTGTATACTTGAACATGAACTCTCAATTATATTTTATTTATTCACCTAAGTTGGTATTGATACTATATTGTTGCTTTGCTTAAGATTTGGGCTAAGTTTTGTGCTTGAAATTAATATAGCTGCATCAGGTTTCATTTGGATATTTGCCTGATATATCTTATTTCTATAACTTTATATTGTCCTTCTGTGTCTCTTTTTGGCAGTGATTCCTACTTTTGTATATTATTTTAATATATTTACATTGTGATTACAAATACATTGCAATCATTTTATTCTATTATATGCTAGAGTGACTTTCATTTATGATGCTTTTTGTTGTCTTTTTTTAAGATTTCTCATTTTCTGCCTTTTTAGATTTCTTGAGTTTACTTTTTATTTCCTATTAATTTTGGAAGTGATAATTTAATATTATTTCAATAGTTTCTCTAAAATTTACACATGCACTTTTGACTTAATAAATTTTAATCAGTATCAGATAGATAATAATTTTCTTCACACACAGCAAAGACAATGACCTTAAACGCTTTAATTCTGATTATTCTACAGTCAGACATGTTATTTTTTTTTAGTATTTTAGCTTCACATTTTTCCTACCCTATCCCAAATTAGTCATTATGTTATTTTTTGTAATAAATCCATAATTTGACTTGTTTACCAATGACTTTGTTCACCTATGCTTCTTTTTTGTTGATGATTGTTTTTTTTTTTTGTTTTTTTTT